>NC_048222.1:130098915-130125913 GCF_002007445.2 Ailuropoda melanoleuca
AATTCTAGGCTGTGGGAACACCAGAGATAGCAACATCAACACCAGTTTCCCCAAAATGACCCAGAGGCTGTGGGCCTCTTTTAAATATTTTAAAAATACGAATCTCCATGTGCAGGATTTTCTCTCTCTTCATTACTGAAGCTAAATCTCTCATTCAGAATGGGTTTTGCCCAAGGACTCTAGTCTCCTAATAGGCTTTCTTCTTGGAGCAAAGTCTCTTTAATCCTCTCAGGCCAACTCTAAATACAGCCACTCTAATCATCTTTTCTGTTGTTGTTTATGGACTTGACATGCCAGTCATTCCCTTTAATCTTTTCACGTGAGTCCCCAGGTTCAGGCCCGGAGCCCACATGTCCTGCGGTCATCTTGCATTTTGGTCCTGCGTGGTCTTCTCCATTCATTGACTATCTTCACCTAAACCATTATTTTATGAGTGTTCTTCGATTGGTCCTTTAGGTCCCTTATCTTTGCTTTTTTCTGGCATTGCTTTAATATCTGGCAGCTGCACCCGGCCTATAAGTAGGTAGGGTCCACAGTGACAGGGTGGATCCAAGACAGGATGAGATGAGGCCTGTCCCCTTGTATGAAAGAGGATCGAGGTTGCTGAGAGATCACAGAGAGAAGTCGGCTTGGCCAGGGTGCCGCCATAGCTTCACCATTGCTTGTGTGTTCTGAGCATTAGGACCCATCTCCAATTCCACCCCCCATGCCCTGCTTCGCACATCACTTCCACCCTTGGCAACCCCCCGCCATACCTCTGTGCAAGCTACAAAAGAAAGTGGTCCCTTTGAGCAGACCAATGATGAAAAGATACGCAGGACAGATGTTTTGCAAAGGGGCCCTGCCAAATGGACAAAACGGTGGCTCTTCCCTTCAGGTAGAGGTAGCCCTCAGGACTCAGCACGTGCAGTAGGGGCTGGATTTCAAGGCCCTTTGCTACCACCACCTGTCCTCAAGCCTTGTTTCTTGCTAAAATTGAGCACCCCAACCCACGGTGCTGCTTGTCTTTTCCCCCATTGCTTACTGCTCTGTCTAAAGCTGTGGTTCCCGACGTATGATTCTTGGGCCAGTAGCACTAACACCTAGAAATGGGTTAGAAACACAAATTCTCAAACCATGCTATAGACCTTCTGGCTCCGCAGGCAGCAATCTGTGGTTCCATAAGCCCTCCAGATGATTCCGATGCACTCCTAACTTTGGAAACACTGGAAGATGCCCAGCACATGACAGTACTCAGTAAATGTTTATTGGTTGGATGAATAAATGAATTTTTCCATCAAAATTAAACTCAAGCATCTCTGTGGCAGCCGCCCTTGAGTATAGCCTCCCCCAGCCTCCATCTTGTCTGGCTGTGCCCCCTCGTAGGACTCTGTATCACTGTGTGATGGGATGTAATGCACTGCGGGAAATCTTTCATTTACTTGGCTCTTTCCAAACTTCAGCTGGCACTCCTTAAGGGTAGGAACTGTGCTCCTGGACTTCATTTCTGTACCCTGAGCACAGTGCTTGGTCCACAATAGGAACTCAATTCTCGTGGTAGGAAGCAAAGGAGAAAGAGACACAAATAAGCAACGAGGCAAAGAATAAAGTAGTCACCAGGCCAGGAATTGGTCCCTCCCCAAAGGGTCCTAGGCTAGCCATTTTCTTTGTATAAAATTCCAATCAATTCAAAAACTCATGCTCAAAAATGTCTTTTCTTATTGTGCCTGAAATAATGTGCCATTTTCTCTTGTTCAGTGGTTTTGCTTACTCCTAGTTAAATAATAAAATTTGTTTATTAAAATATTCAAGCTCCAGGACGCCTGGGTGGCTTAGTCGGTTAAGCATCTGCCTTCGGCTCAGGTCATAATCGCAGGGTCCTGGGATGGAGCCCCACATTGGGCTCCTTGCTCAGATGGGAGCCTGCTTTTCCCTCTGCCTTCCACTCCCTCTGCTTGTGTTCTGTCTCTCTCTCTCTCTCAAATAAATAAAATCTTTAAATAAATAAATAAATAATTATATACATAAAATATTCAAGTCCCTTGTGATTTGTCAAGGGCAGCATTTGCTTCCATTTCTAGGGAACAGGATAAAGGAATAAACATGGCAGGACCCTTAACATGCTACTCCAGTCAGCCGCAAGGGTCTAAGGATACTGGGAAGTTGGCCTTATATGGGTGAAACTCCAGAGCCGACAATGGGTGACACTTGCAGAAAACGGTCAACACTTTCCTGTCCAGACAACTGCTTCTCAAGTCACCCAAAGGCCATATTTATTAGCATCATAGCCCTTTGTTTCCCCTTCCATGTCCCTCTTCAGCACAGGATATGAACCTCTAAAAGTACTCTACCCTCGACCAAGAATACCTCAAGAACCAAGTTTTTTACTTGTTTTAGTCTGCTAGGGCTGTCATAGCAAAACACCCAGCAGAAATGTATTTTCTCATAGTTCTGAAGATGAATGTGTCTGTACGTTCGGTTTCTTCTTGGCTTGCAGATGGCCACCTTCTCCCTGTGGTCTCACATCATCCTTCCTCTGATATGTGAGCATCCCTGGTATCTATCTGTGTGTCCAAATTTTCTCTGCTTATAAGGATACCAGATTGGATTAAGGCCCACCATAATGGCCTCAATTTAAATTAATCACCTCTTAAAAAATCTTATCTTCATGTACACTGATATTCTGAGTACTTACTGGAGGTCTGGGGCTTCACCTTATGAATTGAGGGAGAAGGGGTCATAATTCAGCCCATAATGCAGGAGAAAGCAATGCACCATGTCTTCTCTTCTGGATTGAGTCGGGAGCAGGTTCAGCTATTAATTAGGATCTTAACGGGCAAATCAATACACTTTCTTAGGTAGGTTGATGCCCTGTTGGTCTACCCTTTTCCCTTTGATCGTCTGTACTCAGACTTGGCTGAATCCTTGGGTCCCAGCTCAGTCCCAGAAATTTTCAAGCTCTATCCTCTGACTTTTATAGATGTGTTGCAAGTGTACGGTTTATTCATCTCCACTGTTCCTAATTTTATTTGGAATCTTTGACCATTCCTCAAATCTCTTTCATCCTCAATAAAGCCTTCTTTTTGTTTTTGTCTTTTTTTTTTTTTTTGAGTGTATGAGAGCAAGAGAGAGATTGCACGCAAACAGGGGCAAAGGGAGAGACTCTTAAGCAGGCTCCACACTCAGCACAGAGAGGCTGGATCTCACAACCCTGAGATCACGACCTGAGCCAAAATCAAAAGTCAGACGCTTAACCAACTGAGCCACCCAGGCGCCCCTCTTTTTATTTTTAATTGTGATAAAATACACATAACATAAAATTTACCATTTTAACCATTTTTAAGTGTTCAGTATCTTTAAGGACATTCACAATGTTGTATAACCATCGCCACTATCTATTTCCAGAATTGTTTTTATCATACCAATCTGCACTCATTAAACGACAACTTCGTATGTCTTCCCATCCCCCAGCCTCTGGTAACCTCTATTCTGCTTTCAGTATGCGTGAATCTGCCTATTCCAGGTACCTGACGTAAGTAGAATCATAAAACATTTGTCCTTTTGTATCTGGCTTAATTCATGTCATGTTTTCAAGGTTCATACCTGTTGTTGTATGTGTTGGAATTTCAGTCCTTTTAAAAAAAAAAAGAACTTCACTCATTTTAAAGGCTGAATATTCCATTGTATGTACATTCCACATTTGGTTATCCATTCACCGACTGCTGGACACTTAGGTTGTTTCCACCGTTTGCTTAGTGTGAATAATGCTGCTGTGAATAGTAAAGCTTTTTCTGAATAGAGTACTGCAGTGGTTTCAACCACTTTCCATGAAGTTCCATTAGTTTTAAATTTGAGGGTGAAATAATAGTTTCACTGGTAAAGTATAGCAAACTAAAGATTTGGAGTCAGACAGTAAAGGCCATTCTGCCTCCTCTTTCCTGTGTGAACTTGGGGGAGTAATATAATTCCTATAGACCTTAAGTTTTTGTCTGTTAAATGGAACAGTGCAATAATTCCTATTCCCCAGAGTGTTTTGGGAACAAATGAGATAACATGCGGAAGTACATAGTATAATGTTTGGTGCCAAGTAAAACAAGAGTGACTGGTAGTCATTGTTTTTTGTTTGTTTGTTTGTTTGTTTTCCAAATGGCCCCATACTCCAGCCCCTACATTTCCAAACTAACCAGGCTGCTTCCTTCATCCCATTGCCACAGGTTGGGGCTTTGCTCCCACTTTTCCCTCTCATCGCTCTTAAGAATTTGATTTCAATTGCTTGCATAGATCACAATAACACTCCTTAATTTTCTAACCTGTTTAACATTTCGTTAAAAGGTCTATCAAGTTTGTTTAACTTCAAGTCTAGTTTATAACTTCTACTATGAAGAAAGATCATTAGAGAATACATTTTTTGAGATTCAAGACCATTCATGTCTGTCTGAATTACTTTGAGGCTCATATACTAAAAAGATACTTCTATGGTATCAAAGACAGTTGGTGAAAGGGCAAGGATAATTAACCTCTGACACCCGGACAGGAGACTTCCAAGGGCCGAATCACTGAAGTACTGTTTTACAATTGCAAAGTGGCATTTTGTCACCACACAAATATATGGGAATCCCAGGAGGGCTACTAGCTCACATGCCTAAATCGAGACTAACATCAGGAATCCCTGGGATTGGTTCCAATGTGAACAAAAGAGGTACAGAAACACTACTTAAGTGAAGGCTACCTTGGTGCTCAGTGTGTGTGCTCTGGGTTGAGCCAGTCATAGTCGAGTTAGAGAAGGGATAGAAGTGAGTCAGAAATGCCCTGCTTAATCCGAAGACCCTTGCACCTGGACAGGCAGTCTGCATGTTTTAAAAGATTTACTCAGACCTTAATCATTTTAATTTTAAACCAGAGTATATAATGATTCAACCAACCGTTTTGGTCTTTTGAAATGTAATTCGCAATAGGTCTACTTAACAGAGCCATTCATAGAAGAGTCAGGTTTTAAGTTCAGGAGGAAAAAACCGACAAGAACTGTGACTTAGGCTTACTTTATTGCAAGCATTTAGAAGTTTACTCTGTAAGCCTTCAATCTGCTTTTAGAGATAATGTAATTAGAAGTAACACTGCTCGATCAATTTTAAAAACCCAACCATATCGATACTTAGGGATACGTCCAGACGATTAATATTTGAATGAAACATCTAAATAGATGGGCTCTTTATTGTGTTGCAAATCAAGCCATTCTCAGAGGTCAAGTTTTTATATGCCCAATAGTTCGTGCTGCCAGTGATATCAGTAGGTAGGCCCTCTGGTGCCCTAGGACTAAAGCAGCTGTCAGTATCCCAGGTGCTAGAAAGGACCAGCACAGAGCTGACGCGGAAGCCAATAAATGCTGTTGCTGAAATGAATAAATAAATAAATGAACGATTTCCATTGCTTTTACGTTAGAAAACACCTGTACCAGACTCATCTCAGTCACTCCGTCACTCCAGTGCCATGGAGTTTGGGCCTCTATGCTGATGAAATGAGCCCAATCTTTGCAGAATTTCTCTTGTGTTCTTAAGCACAGGAAAATGTTTTCTTTACAAGTAGACATTTTTGTGTTTTCCAACGTAATCATTTGGTTTCTAATTCATTGTTTGTGAATTTGATATTTAAAACAGTCTCTCTGCTATTATTCCAGTTATTTTCTTCTAATGCTGATTTTGTTAAAAGAAAAAAAAAGAAAGAAAAAACAAAACCCTAACATTTGGAATCAAAGGTTTGTTTCTAAGTAAAATGTCCACTAGATGGAACTATTGTTTCAAAAGAATGAGAGGGATGCCTTGGAAAGCCCATTTCCAAAAACTTTCTCACTGGGAGTTACATCATAAAGCTGATAGAGAATGCCTGTTCTTTTTCTGTTGTTGTTGTTGTTTTTCTTAACAATTTTTTTTTATAAAAATGACAATAGCACTTAAAATGAATCCTCTTTGGCAACTTACTTCTGAAAACCTCTGCATCTCTAAGACTTTTTTAGTTAAGATGCCTCAATACTGAGTTCTATTTTTTAAAATTTTTTCCTGTATATTTCACAGGTTTAATGAAAACAAATGAAAATATCTTAGTTGTAAAATCTGTCTTAAAATAAGAATCCTGGGAACTTGCTTAATGAGTCAGAAATAATTCACAAAACTTAAATAAAAACCCTAAAGCTAAAGGGCTTAGCAAAAAAAAAAAAATTAATTAATTAAAACCCTCAAGTGTGGAAACACACACACACAGAGATTAAATGTGAGTGTCTATTAGGTATGTCTGTCAAGTGCTCAAAAACACAGTACTGTTGTGCATTCACATACTCTTGTCCCGAGTACACAACTGTATTTAAAGGGCCTATTTCACTACTTGTTAATGCAAATGACGCAGTGAAGTTGCAAATGACATTCTACTCCTGTTTGCAGTTTCTGACATGAATATAAAAATTCTCTTTATTAACTGAAATTTGTCATGGTTTGCCCTTAGTTTTGTATACTTAAGGCAGCTTCTAAAGCATTTTTGTTGTTTTCTTACTATAATGTTTTTATCTGATATTTTTTAAGTATTTACTTAATGTCTTACGGCATATTATGTTCCATAATTAAACATAGCTTTCGGGTTAATTATTAACTTATCTTTAAGAAGTGTAATTCTGAGGAAACCAAGTTACGATACCGTATAAAAGCATTTTAGTTAGAGGCTTCAAACCTCCACCCTAATGACAAGCTTCCTCTACACGTCATCCCACAAGTGTAATACTTTCAACAATTGATAAAGAGAAATCAGTCAGCCCCTCGGCAAACTCTTTATAATCGGAAATATCAAAGAGTAGGTATTTCATACAGCAAGTCTGAGTCACCATGATGTCATTGAAAATACTTCGGTTCTTTTTTGCTCTATAAAAGCAGAGGGAAGTTTTTTAAATAATTAAACTGAAATAGTTATAATGCTTTCTTAAAGGGCTTTTTAAGGCCCTCACCATTGAAAAGCATTTTTTTAAGTCTTAAGAGTAAATATTCTTCCTTGCATAATTTACTTGGCAGTAAAATTTAGCAAATAAATTAAGGTTCTCAAAAACTAACATAGTAATTTTATATTCTTCATTTAAATCATTCATCAAAATGAAGTTTCAAATATTAGGTTTTGATTATCATAAGTACAAATACAAAAGCAGTTCATACTTTATCCAGTTTACTTTTAAAACATCTAGAAGCTGATTTTCCAGTCCTAAGACTAGCCAACTAAATTGCCTATGAGGGGATTGTGGGCCAGTTTGTTATAGAAATGACGGCATACCGTTGATGTTTGGTATAAATAGTAGACATAGAGCTGAAGGCCGCCCCCTCATCCTATTTTAGTAGTTAAGTGCAAAACAACACAACCCTCGATTCCAGTAAAGGGAAGAGTACTAGGTATAGTGCATTTCGTCCAACACAAATCACTCATGCTGGTCATCCTAATGAGCACATTCTGAATGTTCCATTCATGTTATTTTTTTCATTTAAAAATGGTTTTCTGATTAGGTAAGGGCAAATGATTCATGCAAATCGAATTTAAATTTAAGGCAAATTGAATCCAGGGAATAACTGCACGTTCCCTTACTTGTTCATACACCCAATTACCCCTTCATTCGCTAATCAATAGTTCTCAAATTCCTAATATACCTCGTTTAGCATTCAATGTTTTCCATGTCTTTATATGTAGTATGTTGTCATACCTTTCTAATAGGATTCCCAAATATTCTGCTTTTTAAGCACTAAAATACATACATCTTCTGTAACTTCCCACTACTCACTGAAAACAAGTCCAACTGCAAAGTCTTGAGTCTGACTTGAGCGGCTTTCTTCAACAGAGTACCCACTTACATTTTGAGATTCATGCCTACTATGCCATATATCTTAAATTTCACTCAAATATTATCTACTCATTGTTTTCTAAACACCACCTTCACTTTATTGACATTTTCCCTTTGCGTAAACTCTTCTCTTGCTATATAATGTTCTACACGTCTGAGTTTCTTGCGTACTTCTAGATATAGTTAGATTTTACCTCCTCTATGAGATTCTACTCCATCCCAGAAACCATTTCAATCTCTGAGCTACCATTCATTGCCTTTTATTTCTAAGTCATTCATATCATGTATCATTTTCTACTTAAGAACAGATGTATTTGCATATGTTTTATCTCCCTCCTCTAACCTAGGAGAGGACTGGGATCCTGGCATGTTCATCTTTGTGTCTTGAAAGCTCTTATCACACTATCTCCTGTTACTCAACGGTCTGGACCATCATCACTCCTTCCTCCTGCTACTTGGAGGGATTGCCTTTTCGTGGTAGAGGCTAATGCTTCCACCACCATCTCATGCCCTCCTTCTCACCTATTTGGGGATCTCCTGCCACTGGCTATTCTCTTCTTTATTGGCTTCTTTGCAAGGGCATGTAATTATGCTTATGTCTCCCCTAAGGTCTTCTTTTCAATCTGATACACACTTTCATCTAGCACTCTATCTCTCTTCTCTCCCTAATAATCGAACTTCTTGAGAGGGTTTTCTACGCGTGCCGTCACCACGACTACAGCCCCCACTCAGTTCTGAACCCTATGTGATCTGGCTTCTATCCCCATCACTCAAGTGAAACTGTTCCCACAGGAGACACCAATGACCTTCTGGTTGCTAAATCCAATGGGTACTTCTTAAACCTTTTCTCATTTGGCCTCTCACCTAACATTATTGACCATTCTTCCCTCTTTCAAGTGACCTCTTATCTTGAACTTCTGCGACATTTTGTTTCTGGATTTCCTCTTGTATCTTAACCCATCGCTTAAAATGTGGGCTTCAATTGGTGTGCTGTCCTTGGCCTTCTGTTCTAAGCCTACACACTTTCCCTGAATGGTCATCTAATCCACAGCTAGATTGGTGACTTGTGTATCTTTGTCTGATCGCCATCCTAGCCTTTTCTTCTGTGCTTTACACTCACATAAAGCCTACTAGATTTTTCTGTTTGAATGGTCCTTATGCACCCAAAGTACAACATGTTCTAAGACAAACTCATCATATTTTCTCCCTTCATCCAAATCTGTTGCTTTTTTTTTTGTTCCTCATCATATTGAAAGGCAGTACCAGTTGTCAAGCTTCCCAAGCCAGAAAACAGAGTATCTTCCCTGGATTGTTCCTCTCTTTTTTTTCCAAAAAATCTGTCAAACACTGAGACCTGCTAATTCTGCCAACTACAAAACCTTTGAATATGGCCCCTCTTCTCCAATCTCTCTCCCATTACCCTAGTTAAGACCACCATACTTTCTAACCTGGATTTCTACCATGTCTTCTAACTCACTCCACCTCCAGTCTTGGTTTCTGAAAATGCATTTTCCACGCTGAAGGTTGAGTAAAGTTGACAAATACAAATCTGATTATCTCCCCTGGTTAAACATATCAATCACTCTAATGACTTGTAGAACAAAATCCAACTTCCTTAAATCATTTACAATAGTGTCCATAACCTGAGCACTGCTCACTTCTCTGGCTTCATCTGTCATCATACCCCTTCAAGCCCAACATTCCAGCTCTTCTAAGGTCTTCGAGTTCCCTCAACATACCATGCTTTCTCACCTTGGGACCTTTACACATTCTGTTCCTTATGTCTAAATCATCCTTATTCTTACCTCTTAACCTTTTTGAAAGGCTAATTCTTTCCCATCTACCAAGCCTTTCAGCTTATACATCTCTTCCTCCAGAAAGTCTCCATTTACCTACTGCACCTGGGTCAAGTATTTGTCCTACATACCTCCAATGGCATCTTACACTTTTTAGATTATACTTAATTGCTCTTGCCTATTTACAAACACCGGTATGCTCAGGAATTGGTACACAGGGACCGTGTCTATTTTTTGCACTGCCATAACCACAGTGCCTAATAGGGTACCTGGCACAAGCAGTGAATGATACATATTGAAATGATTGTAGGTGTTCAATAATGTATATATATGATGAATTCTGAAAAGTAATCAAGCCTACCATACTGGGGAGGAAAAGGTCAACTGTGGTTGGTTAAGAATTTTTTGTTTTCAGGTGTGTTTTTGCCATGTGACCATAAACAATAGTGATTTCACCTAAGAAGTTAACATGGTCATACACATAAGCTCTATCCTGGAATAGGAGATCAATTCTATCAAATTGTATTTTGACAAAAACATAGATGTGCAACTCTACACAGGTTGCCATCTCATAGCATGTGGGTCATCCTATGGTAATCAACAATGATCTTTAATAGGATCAAAATAAATGAACTGGCTAAGAGATGGCCTGTACATTCCATGAATTTAAACCCAGTGTGTGTATGTATTTATACATTGTAACATTTGAATTGAAGAAACAATTTATTTAGGTTATACTGAATTACTGGAGAAATCATTTTACTTTGTGCTGGACAATTCCAGTCATTCACAAATTAAAGTGAATTCTTCAGCTCAGTTTATAGATTCACATGAAAAGTAACATTTTTAACTGTCTAAAATAGCTAACTGCATACAAGAAATAAATAAGTAACAGTGTTTTTTAATCCTAGAAAGTGTTCAATACCTAATTGGCAATAGCTGGACAAGAAAGGGTTATCTTTCTCAATTCTCTCACTGTATAGATGAGGAGAAAGGGGTCCCAAGAGGTCAGATTTCATTGTTCAGGTCACCCCCCCACACAAGAAGCAAATCCTTCATCTTGTTAGAGGGATCATAGCGAAATCGCTGTCATACCTTCCCACGCGGGGCTCTTTCCATCACACTGTGTTGTTGCTGACCTCCCTCATTTCCCTTCATTTGCATCTCATGTGAATGCCCTCTGCCAGCTCAGAATTTCTCAGTCTTGCAACACTGAGAATGAATTTCAATAACATGTGTTGTCTAGCTGGGTTTCTAAAGAAATATGATGACTACTAACAATAAAATCTTATCTGGAGCCACAATAAGAGAAAAACAAAAACAGATAAAATTAATGCATGAGTTTCCCAAGCAATTTAAGTCTTTATTGTGGAATCCCTGAAGCCTTTTTCGAAGGTCCAACATATCTAGAGAGCAGAGCTGGAAAACTACTCTAGCCTGAGGGAAGTGGATATTTGGCAACTGGAGTCCTGGATTCTGCCATTCTCCTTGAGCATGAAGAGAGCTGGCTGACATAACAAAGCATGACTTTGGCATTCTTACGTGCCTTGATAGTGTTGAGGATTGTTCTGTTTGGTTTTGTTTTTATCACAAGCAAGCACTAAATAATTACCACAATAAGGTGCTAATGTAACTCAGGGCTCATCCAAGACAAAATGATAGGGAATTGGGGGACAGGGGCTCTCATGCTTTCTTTTCCTTCTTTGCTGCCTTATATGCAGTCATTCAACATTTTTAAAATTATTTGTTTGTTTGTTTAGTATTCTTTTCCTTTGAGGGGGTTTGGTCCCCAGCATCTCAGCTATTACTCTTGCTGCTTCGAGACCTGACCTCGGGGAAACAACAGACAAATTTTTCTTTTTATTAACATACTTTATGTTTCAGGCACTGGCCAGCCATAAAAACATTACACATTTCATCTGCAATGTGTCACTTTCCTCCTATTCATGACTTTGAGTCCACTCCATATTTCAATTTCTCGGTCGTTCTTCAACGCTTATTTCGCATCCTAGCTTTCTCATGAAGCCATGTCCTATGCACCCAAAGGAGGCTGAGATTGCTTCCTCCTGTAAACCCCATGCCATTTTGTTCAGGCTTCTTTTATCATACTTGGGTTCATCACAAAGCTTTTGCAGTACTTGTCTTCTCTCTGCTCTGCCCTCCACCTTTCCACAATGCACACTTCTATTTTTTTTGTAAGATTTTATTTATTTATTTGACAGAGAGAGAGAGAGAGCATGAACAGGGGGAGGAGCAAGGGGAGAGGGAAAAGCAGGGTCCCGCTCAGCAGGGAGCCAGACGTGGTACTCGATCCCAGGACCCAGGGATCTGAGCCGAGCCAAAGGCAGACACACTCAACGGACTGAGCTACCCAGGCACCTTGCACACTTCCATTTTTAAGACATTTGTGCTATCACTTACCAATGATCCCCCAGACCAACTAGCCTAGCCCAGTGCTTTGAAAACAGAATGGGCTTTGGGAAAGAGGAACCGAAGACAAATCCTAGCTTTACAATTTTTTTAACCTCATCTGTTGGTGATGTAACTTTTCTGTATCTCAATTTCCCCAACTACAAAATGGGGAGAAGAGCTATTTGTAATACTTTGACTAAGACGGCAAATAACACATATAATGTCCTCAGCCCTGAACTATGGAAGAAAGGGTAACATTACTTAACATATTATTGGTTTAATTCACATAGCATGGAGCTTTGGTCTGCTTTCTGGCCTGTAGGTTACTGTGGCTGCAGTAACAGTCTTTCAACCAGGCATCAAGGGATACATGGCCCAGAGACTGGCCTGTAAACTCTGGTTTGTAAAGGCAGATTTTTTTTTCTTTTTCTTTTTTTTTTTTTTAAGATTTTATTTATTTATTTGACAGAGAGAGAGTCAGCCAACGAGAGAGGGAGCACAGGCAGGGGGAGTGGGAGAGCAAGAAGCAGGCTTCCAGCGGAGGACCCTGATGTGGGGCTCCATCCCAGGACTCTGGGATCACTACCTGAGCCGAAGGCAGACGCTTAACGACTGAGCCACCCAGGCGCCCTAGCAGATTTTTTTCCCTATCCAATCTGTTTTGTAATCCTTTGCACACCTAAGGCAGTGCAATATGATGGAAAAATAATTTGGAGAAAGAAACCCTTGTTTTTAACCTAAGCTTTAACTGATTGCATGATACTGAGGAAGTCAGACATTTGCATTCTCAGTTATTATACACATAAGATGAGGAGAATCCTGCCATACTTACCTCACAGGCCTTTTGTAAGGAGCAGGGAGAATTATGGAAGTTGGAGCCATTTGGAAACTGTAGAGAGCAATACAAATATGAATTAAACATTCAGGTTTTTAAAATTTTGAATAGGTAATATATAAACTATGCATAAATTCAAAAAATACAAATGCACGGTAACAGGAAAGTCCTCTCCCAGTCTTGTTTCCAGCCACTCAGATCCCTCATTCAGGACAAGAGACGTCATCAATTTTTAATTTATACTCCCACAGATATTATATTTATAAGAAATTTATTACGTACCTTTTAAACTCTTCAACTGCCCCCCACATCTTTCTCCTACCTAAGGTCCCACTTACCACCTTTAAAGCCAGCAACACCCAGGGCTGACACCTATAATTGACCTACTTGCTCTGTTAACTGTATTCACTACTAGGAGTCACTCAGTCACTGAGAAAAATTCTGTCACAAGTCTGAAAAGACCATCATTCTCGGCACACAATCCCCACAGGGAACACAGGGCGCAGTGAAGCCCAAAGTTCCTACATCTTCTGCTCCGAACCATAACAACTTAAATGGTCCCTATTCTCACACATTCCAACGGAAGCTGCAATCCACTGGACATCAGTTGTTTTATTTTCTTTCTACATGCTCTTGCTTAACTTAGATGTATACAAAATGATTTATTTGGATTTTCCCCTCTATTAGCTTGAAACAAGCATTCCTGAAACTATCTCAATCTTTGGCTGACACGTATGTGATATTTACACCCTATCATATTCACAAGATTATTGTGCAGATTAACTAACTGAATTGTCTCTATTACAGAGTGCTTCCAAATCTTGAGGTGAGAAGTCTGCATTATGTTATGAAGTTTTCAGATCAGAGAGTCTCCCTAATCTCAGACTACTCCGAATGTGGTAAACCCTGAAACTTCTTAAAGACTGGATTCTTTATAAAGCCTTCTGGGAGGTACACCCCCAACTTCAAAGATGGTGCCTAAAATGGTCAAGATTACCGTTACGTTGTTATTTTATCATCTACGTTACTCTTCAGTCACTTTGCTGACAAAACTTCTTCAATAAGAAGGGAGCCGATATAAAAATTTGAATTTCTTCTCAAATAAGTAATAATGCGTGTCAGTCAAGGTCCATCAGAAAACAGAAATTATATCTGTTCTTTAAAACAGATAGAATTTAACACCGCCAAGTATGAACGAATTGGAAAGGGCACACTAAGGGCAAAAAAAAGGGGGACACCGAGGGCTCACAGAGGTAGCAAGTAAGAAAGCAGTAGGTTCCCATGGGCGCAAAGAGAAGAGGTGACATCGTCAAAGCCGAGAGCCTGGAGTAGAAGCGTGGGGGGTCTCCAAGCAGCTGAAACGCCCACTCTGAGGGCGAGGCCCAGTCAGGCTCACGCTGCTCTCTGACAGGTGGGAGAGGGCCCCAGGGGCCTGCGAACCCCAACCCAGACTTAACCCGGACCCCCGAGGACCCGCGGCGCTGTGTCCCTGAGGGGGTGTCACGAGGGTGTCTCTGTGGCCTGGGAACACTGCTACCCGGGGCCAGCTGTTGCTACTGCAAAATGCAGCCACTGCCAAGGGGAGAAGCGGTGCTGGGTGAGGCAGGGAGGCACAGGGAGGAAAGCAGCAGGGGAGTAAAACAGGAAGCACTGAAGAAGGAATGTGCTCCTTCTCCCCCTCCAGTCTTGCACGTTCCCACCTTCACCGCTCTGGCAGAACCTGACCCGGAGCCGTGGCAAAGCAGAAGTGGGTTCTGCGCAGTCCCAGCCTCGACACCGCAAAACGGGAGGGACAGGGACGTGGGTACAAAGCGGAGTGAAAAGAGCTTAATACCAGGCACAAAATCGTATATATTATATATGCAACATACGCATTTATATATTCAAAAGGGAGCCTCAGGGAGGTAAAAAATGAAAGTTCTCTCATCGTTCTAGGAAGATTTGTGAACTTTCCACTCCTTAAATATTGGTCAATACAATGTGTAAATTACTCTCTTCTCTACTTTTTTTTTTTTTTTAAGATTTTATTTATTTATGTGACAGAGAGACAGCCAGCGAGAGAGGGAACACAGCAGGGGGAGTGGGAGAGGAAGAAGCAGGCTCCCAGCGGAGGAGCCTGATGTGGGGCTCGATCCCATAACGCCGGGATCACGCCCTGAGCCGAAGGCAGACGCTTAACGCCTGCGCTACCCAGGCGCCCCTCTCTTCTCTACTTTTGAGGTAACAGTAACAGTCTAGAAGTGTTCAATAACACACTATAATATTACTCTTAGTTAAGAATTCAGTGGAGTATAAATCCTTCCTCCATTTCCATTCTGAAGTGGAACTATCCTTCTACCTTAAATGAATATTTGTTTCTTTAAATGCTTGAATTAGGAGTTTCACCCACAGAGAGATGTCATATAAAAACAAGACATTTTGTGTTTACTTTAGGTTAAAATAAATTAAGTTGGCCTTTAATTTGGTTCTTTCTATTCATATTATAAAAACGACTGCAGTTTGGTGGAACAAAGATAGTGTAAGAAACCTACAATAAACCTGGGGGGGGTGTTTACATGAGCGTGTGTACTTATGTCAAATAGGATTTGCGAGAATCTGCATCTCGAAATAAAAGCAAGAGGTGGAGTAAAACTGTCTATGCCTCAAAAAAAAAAAAAAAAACCCAAAATATGAAAATGACTTTCCAGATTCATATCACCTCTTTTGAATTATGTTAATGACTCTCTGTTGAGTTTTTGAGCCTGTGATTATATGAGTCGAGATGGATTAAAAATGGCCACAAATTCTTTATAGCTCATGCCATCGAGGAGTGGCATCTTCTTCCTCACTTCTTGACTCCATGCTGGCTTTGTGAGGTGCTTTGATCAACAGAATGAGACGGAAGTGGCAGTGCGAGGGAGACCTCCATACCAGATGTCATATCTGCCATTTCCTCATATCTGCCCCCTCTCTTCCAGACCTTGGGGCTCACTGCCCATTGCTTTCCTGTATTTCCTGTCTCCTTAGGATCTTGCACAAGGTTCCCAACACTGTGGGTTGGACATGATCCCTCCTGCCTTCTTCTCATCTTAGGACTATCTCACTTCACGTGTGTACAAAGCAGCAATGGCATGACATGCTACTTTAGACTGGTTCCATGGCAAATATTTTATTTATTTAATGTGTATGAGAAAAGAACATAACCAGTATATGAAACAGATATTACTGTTTAGGTTGTTAATTTCCCTTTTAAATAAAATATTTAGTAAAAAAGAAGGTCTACAGTTTAAACAAATCAAGTAATAGGAGAAGCTGTGTTTAAATACAGAGAATTTTGGGGAAATTCTGCTTTAAGGCATATTGGCTCAAATCCCACTTGGTGCAAATATACAATCCAATTTACTTTCTCTCCTTTTCCTAAGAGGATTCCTCTACCTTCAAGGTCCTTTCTGCCTCAGTTTTCTATTCCTTTTCCTTTCACTCAGACAAAAACCAAGCTCTTCTGTGAAGCTTTTCTAACTGATAAGGAGACAGAAGTTCTTGAAAAATGCTACCCTGCCCACACCCGCCACCAGTAAATGTCACTGTCCTTACTCAGTTTTGTTTTCCGTTATATAAATATTGGCTTTACGATGTTATCTCTAGATTTGGTGCTAAGTCATATATCACCCCCTTTTTTACTTGGATTTCTCCACTCCTCTGATGCATTCGCTCTTTATTTTCTTGCCTTCTTCACTTGTTAAACCTTCTGCCTCCGAGCCCTCTACCACTGTCCTTCGCCTTAACCATTCTGTTACCTGTCTTTCCTTTCTCATGACTCCCTATTTTAAACTCTTAATCACTACTCTTTTCTCTTCACTCCTCTCTCCTCTCTATCCCTATTTCCCACTGCCTTTCTTCTCCTTTTTATTGTGTTTCTTCCCCTACATGTGCCTTGCTGGACTTGCTTCAAAACACAGAGGAAGAGCAAGTAGGAGGCTCATAACGTGTTTGTTCACGCAAGGATAGAGTCAGACATTTTAGCACTTTTGAAGGTCTTTCGGCACTTGGATCCTGCTGGATTTCTTTCACGTATTCCCTTAAGAACTTTCTCAGTCAAATTACAAACATTCTGGTGTAGGATATAAGATCATCTTTAGTTTTTGAATGAGACTCCGTGTTTAACACAAATTACATATTCCTCATAGGTCAGTGTGCAATTTCCCACATAGATAAGGTCATTGAAAAGTTCTTTCAAAATCAGAATGATTTTCCTATGTTTTGACAGATACACAAATGAGTTTTTTGAGTTTAGTATTTCAAATGACCTCTGAATTTCCAGCCTATTTGAATATTCATGATGTTATTTTCTTCTAATTGCAGAAAAATGTCCACCCCTCAGTTCGCAGTTTCTTCACAATGGGAATTCCCTCCGATTTTCACTGAATAGTTTCAGGTTTAGGGACTGGAATAGATACAACACCATTATGATTATCACATTAAGAGAAATTTACGTACTTAGAAATACAGACAGAAATACTGACAAAATGCTAAGAAGACAAAAGAGGAACAATTAAAGGTTTTATGTTGATTATACTCTACAGGGAGAAAATGTCATATAAGGATTAATCTGAAGAATGAAGATGATTTAGGTTAAATCATCTAAGCTTACATTAGCAAAAATCAAAATTTTCCTTTGTAACACCAGGAGTTTTCAGAGTCACATCGGACTCTGTTGGAATGAAAGCTGTTTTCCCAAAATAATTCCAGTGATTCAATTACAACTTATTATCCAGAAAAAATGGCTTAACTCCTTTTACATGACCCGAAATAATGCAATCTTTTTCTTCAATAGAGCATAATGAGAGTTGAGAAGTTATGCTCAGAAAATGAGAACCGCCTCTGTTTCTCATTACCTTGAACATACAGATTTTGAATTTTACAGAGTAGTGATTCCTATTTGATCTAGTTTTACAACAGAATCTGATCTGGCACGCTGTAGTAAATATTAATACATTTCTTTGTGAGACATGGTATTGAAAACTAGAAATGTGACAAAATCCAGCCTGAACTTCTCTAATCCAATAAGGAATTTAGTGTATTTGAGTCTGATAACACACACAAAGAAGCTTAACGGAATTTTTAAATAATGCTATTCTACTCAAGACAAGTTTTACGTTCTCAAAGGGAAAATGTTTATAAGAAATAGCTAAAAATGGATGTCGATATGACTGGAGTTGACTTGTTCTTTAATTATTTGGTTCATTCCCCGCACTTGTGAGAGACCACCTTGAATCTATTCCAAAAGGGGAGAAGACAGTGTCATAGAAGAAAGTGCTGCCTGGGTTCAAATTTCTTCTTGGCAAAAATACAACAAATTCCGACAGCCTTAGTAGCCTCATCTCTAAAATGGGATCATAACAATACCCCCGAAGATGGCTCTTGTGGGGACTACAAGAGCAGTAACAGCAGCAGGCATGTAGACACTCAATACAATTATTAAACAGTCAACGGGTTAATGGGGAGATGCTTTTTTTTTCCTTAATTGAGCTCTAGGGTTAACAAATTACTAGTAATGAAAACTGGTTGAATCAAAGGTACATATAATCATATGTCTTTTTTTTAACGAGCTGCACATGTTAAGATTTTTTATATTATGTCAGGCCTCCTATCCATCCCATTTTTCATAGACAGCTCATTTGTTAAGTACGTTTAGGGAAGGACCTACACTGTGTCAATAGGATGGAGTTTAAATATGATTGTCTAGTAAAAGACTCCGACAGCTAGCTCAGTCTGGACTACTCCACCTCTGTCTGGCTTAATCTTCCAGACTTGGGACTGGAGAGGTCTGTGGCTAGAACTGATAAATCAGGACGCTTTTGTGAAAACAGTACTTGTGGTTACATTTGCTCTTATGGCGTGCCAACAAGGAGCCACCAAATCAAATTCTGCGGTAAGATCCTCTTCTAAAAATTGCCCATTAACACGACAGCACCAAAAGGAGAAAAATGAATGTGTGAAAACAGTTGTGGAAAGGCTCCAAGTAATATATCAGGAGAGCCTGGGGGGTTGGTTAAGTGCAGGGACTTGGGATCAGACCCCAGCCTGGCCACTTATGCCTCTAAGTCTGTTTCCTCATCAGAGAAATATGGAAAATTATGTCCTTTTCACTGGATATTTTAAGGAATGAGCTAGATAAAATGTATAAGGGGAAGAGTACTAGGTATAGTAAATTTCATCAAACACAAATCACTCATGCTGGTCATCCTAATGGGCACATTCTGAATGTTCCATTCATGTTATTTTTTTCATTTAAAAATGGTTTTCTGATCGGGTAGGGGCAATGATTCATGCAAATCGAATTTAAATTTAAGGCAAATTGAATCCAGGGAATAAGAACTGCCGATTATTTAGTACGGATTTTTGTATCAGGTACTTTACATATTTAAAACAGTCTAATTCTGACAATAGCCCTAGGAGAGCAATTGTATTATCCCCACTTTACAGATAAGAACACAGAACTTCAGAGGGATTAAATAATTTTCCAAGTTCACAGTGACAGAATTATTAAGAGGCAATGTAGGAAATCCTACCCAAGACCTCTGACTCAGAAGCCTGTGTTTTTCCCACTCTATCTCATGCCATTCAGCTTCACAACGTTTAAAAAAATAGCCAGGCTTTGTGTCTGTGTGGCCTTAAGGCAGTATGATATCACTGGCATGGAACAATTGGGCACTTGGGCCAAACTGCCCACACGAAAGAGTTTTCTTTTTAGCTGTGCCTAAACAAACCACGAGAGAGAGAAAATAAAGCAATTTTTTTTAAAGATTGTATTTATTTATTTGACAGAGAGAGACAGCCAGCGAGAGAGGGAACACAAGCAGGGGGAGTGGGAGAGGAAGAAGCAGGCTCCCAGTGGAGAAGCCTGATGTGGGGCTTGACCCCAGAACACCGGGATCAGGCCCTGAGCCGAAGGCAGAGGCTTAACGACTGCGCCACCCAGGCGCCCCAGAAAATAAAACAATTCTTAAATGATCCCACATTATAGGAACATATTAATCACATACCCCTGGACTCCCTGTTATAGCAAAGAATGCATCCTTACCCCTGTTTCTTTCAGCCCTTTTTATACTCCAGACTTTTCTCATCTCTCTATTTTTGTGTGCAAATACCTTTAGTATCCTTACAATATTGCTACAAGCTGAGGCTTGCACTGTTGGTCATTATAATTGATCTGGTGCAGGGTACTGAAAACAGCAATCCATGCCGATTTGGTCAACGCGCCTGGACCAAAGAACAGTGATAGGATATCACAGGCTGGGACTCAATGTCATCAGTAGATTCTTTCTTCTAGAACACAGGAGGTTCTCAGGAAATGTTTTCTGGATTGACATTAAAAAATATTTTAGTTTTTCCAGCACATAACTCATAAAGTGTAATATGTCAGAAATGTTGCTTTTACTAATTGATATATTAAAATACATATTGAAATGCACAGCTATATTGAAATGCAATGAATGAATAGATATATACTTTGAAGTGAGACAAATGGGGATTTTTTTGTAAGAGGAACTCATTTACTAGAATCCAAAGAATGCCTCTTTTACAAACCAGGAGGGCTCTTCTTAAGTGTGGCAAACAGTGCTTGCTTTAATGGTTTATTTATTTAAGTTTTCCCCATTGCTAAGAAGATCAAGTCCAAACCTATTCTAATATGGTCACTCCAATCTGCCCAACCTATGTATCTAATTTCTTTTTCTCTATTAATTCCTTTAGCAAAATCCATCCTCGTCAAGCTGTACTCTTCACTGCCTCTGAACGCCTCTTGATATTTCCTTCCTCTGAACCTTTCCCAACTACTTTTCTGTGGCTTCAATGCTCTCACTCTCTTCTCCATCGATCCAAACCTTTCCCAAGGTGAATAAGTTCTATTTTATGATGGTTACCACTCCCTTGGCAATCACCCCTTGGTGTCGGATGTTGTGACCAAAATTTGAAAGCCAACTAATTTGGCACTATTGTGCTGTAAGCTCTCTGCGGGCAGGGGCAACTTCTCTCTTTTTAATAATACAGCCTCAGGATCTGGCAGATAAATACTTATTGAATGTCTAAAGAAAGGAAAGAAAAAATGTC
Source organism: Ailuropoda melanoleuca (assembly GCF_002007445.2). Classification (NCBI taxonomy): domain Eukaryota; kingdom Metazoa; phylum Chordata; class Mammalia; order Carnivora; family Ursidae; genus Ailuropoda; species Ailuropoda melanoleuca. Next base: position 130,119,890 of record NC_048222.1, read on the forward strand.
TGAACTCTCCTTGCAGAGTTGTTCTGGCCAAATACTATTCTATGTATTTTTTGGTATCTCTTTCAGCAGTGAGCACAGTGTCTTGAACAAAGTAAGAGTAATTTTCTTTTCCATGTACTAATCTTTGAAAATCCATGCAAAATTATGTTTGAAGTTTGTAATAAAATTTTAAATATGTTTTAATCCAGTGATGCTTTTGTAAGATAATAGTGATTCTGATTTAAGTTAAATGTATTTAAACGTACTATAGTAATTTTTAAATATACCATTCTACTTCTCAAACAAACTAAAACTCAAGAAAGTAATGCTGAGCTTATCTACACCTTTATAATTAAAGTGATTTAATTAAGGCAACTTTCTATAGTAATGGCTTCTTTGTAATATTCCCTAAATATATCACTCTCTAATGTAACATATGTCCCTAATAGGTAACATTCCCTAGATATGTTCTTTCTTCCTTCAAACCCTCATTGACTCCACAGCCCTGTCCTGTAGCCCAAGATGACTGATCCATCTCTTGGGTCTCTACTTAGATGTTATTTTCTTCAAGCATAGTTCCCTGATGTCCCATTCCCACCCTCCTCATGGACTTGCACAGCGCACACACACACATTCCCCTTATTATATCACATGGTAATTACCTAATTCTCCACTAGACTACAGCTTCTGGAGAACAAGGGCCTTGTTTATTCTTTTATTCTAGCAGCTATCATAATGCATGGGATATAGTAGGTGCTTAACAAATATTTATTGTGTGAATTAATGCCCTCTGGAAGAATGAAAGGTGACTCGGGCTTAACGTTTCAACTTTACATTGGTTCAGTGTGTAAGAGTCATCAAATTAGAGGTAATCATTAATTTCAAAGGAGCTTTAGAGAACCACTTCAAGAATTGCATAACAACCCTTGCCATTGAGAGCGTGGGGTGGGATGGGGTGGGAAAGGGATTGAAACTGAGCCCACAGACAAAAGAATGCCAATTCCTGATTCAGTGGTATGGCCAGGACTATGACACCGTTTCATCCAAGCTTCAGGATCTGTATGATGGCTTCCACCAGTTCTTTTGTCCCAGTCCCCAGAGTGGAGATGTCAACCATAACACTCTGTGAAGTTATGTATATGTATAGAAAGTGTATGTATATGTGTAAAATGAGAAATATATTATACGGATACAATTAAGGTGGTGGCCAATCGATAGGCAGAATACTTCAGTAGTATTGATGATCTTCAGTCTATTTGATCTTTCAACAATCATCTTTCAGTCTATTGATAATGTTTCAATCTATTTTCATGATTGAGCCTATTGCATATGACAGTGGTTCTCAGGAATGCTTCACAGTCTTAAAATTATTGAGGATCCCAAGGAACTTTGGTTTACGTGGGTTACTGCTATCAGTATTCATTATGTTAGAAATTAAAACATAAGTTGTTAAAATAGTCATAGATTTATTTTAAAATAACTGTGGTATATCTGCTACATGTTAACATAACATTTTTTCCCTGAAAATAACTATATTTCCCAAAGAAAATAATTTAGTGAGAAAAGTGGCATTGTTTTACATTTTTGCAAGTCTCTTTAACGTCTGGCTTAGTAGAAGACAGCTGGATTCTCCCATCACTTCTATATTCCATCTGTATTGCAATATGTTGTTCTGTTTGAAGTGGATGAAGACTAGCCCATTGCACGGAGACATGTAGTTGGAAAACGAAGCAACATTTTAATAACACTTTTAATAATTCTGGATATTCTTCTTTGATGCTACACCCAAATTCAACAAGTGGTAGTTTCTTAAACCTTCTAATTGCAGTATGGAATATGAAACTGCGTCAATTAAATTTTCATACTCCATTATATTAAAATCCTTCAATCTATCTTGTACTTTGAATGGATCTTTAACTCGTGAATGATTTTATATCATCATCCGTCATTGGTCATTTGGAAATACTGGTTCCCTGAGTCATGCAGATCTTCCAAATGTCAATACATTTCATTGTACAATATCAAAAAAACACATTAATTAAAATGATCACAATCTTAGTACAAAAGACTTTGAATATAGGAAAACTACCAAGCTCTTGGTGGCAGAGACAAGTTTTCTAAATTCTCTATTTTTTACTTGAAAGCCCATATATTTCATTGAAAATAAATACTTCCAGTTGTTTACCTTGAAGTGACAGGCTCACTTAATTTGTTTTGAAGAAAATATTTGCAAAACATCCAAGTGTAAATAACCATAGCTTGTCTGTCAGTTGTTCTTTCAAGTAAAAATACGTTTCATGAAAGAAAAGCAACTAATTCAGCTCACAACCCAATTACCCAAGGGTTTTGATTCAAGGCTAACACTGTGCTTTGGGAAGCCGCAGAAGAATTTTATGTGTGTCTTCCATTTTGCCACACTGAATATGAAAAGGACAGAGTTAAGGGTTTTAATTTAATAAAATGAATAATTGTTACTGCTTCATCAAAGACATTCTAAAGTGAAAGTGACATTTGTGTCCGTGGAGACTACCACGACTAGGACAGTTTGGTTCCACTGCCCTGATCCCATGTGAAGGTGCTAGCAGTTTCACCCACCATTGCTTTTGCACTATTAGTGCAAATGTCAACATAGTAAAAAAAAAAATAATAACACCTTAGAATTAATATAGTGATAGCTTTGGCCTTGCAGAACTCCCTGAAAGGGTCTTAGGAACAACCCCTGAGGGGACTATGGGCTGTACTTGGAGGATTGCTGCTTTAAGACGCAGGCTTGAACGAGGAGTTCTCTTACACAGATTTTAATTATATTCTTAATTTTATAATAATTTTGGGCTTTCTTCCCCCAATTAAATAATAATAAATTTCATAATCTAAAAGTAATTTCAGAAATAAATAAATAAATCTCTGCCAAACACTTGAATATGACATACTACCTAATCCTCACAAAACATCTGTTAGTCAGCTATAATTTGTTCCATTTTTATACTTGAAAGACAAAACAAAACACTGAAGCTCAGTGAGGCTAACCTGTTTACCCCACAGCAAATGATTGTCTGAGTCAATACAAGCGTGTCTGACTACATAATGCATGTTCTATCTAATACGGCACGTCACCCAAGTCTGAAGCTATTGAATACATATCTATTTTTTGAGAAGACAGGGTATATTGATATATATGCAAATCTTGATGTTCAAAGCAGAAATATTTTTTGGAACTTTCCTAGAACTATCCTTCACAGAGTTCTTATCACATAGATTTGATCTGTCATGAATTTTCTGCATTAATGCTAAATCACTTTCACGCCTTTTGGACTCGGTTTCTTCCTAATGGCAATTTTAAAGTACTGTCTCAATCTCTGGTTTGCTCAAACTCCCCTCTAGCTCTGTGAGATTCACGGGCCAGCTGGAGTGTGCTGCCCGTTCTGACGAGGGAAATGATCCTCAGAGAACCCACAGACTTCTCAGCCTTCCCCTTTCCACCTGCTTTTCCCTCAGGATCATGCAGTTAAGACCAAGTGTCTCACATAAGAAAAGCAAACAAAAGTGCAGCCTCTACACAGGTGCTTTTCTTATAACTTTTCTCCTTTCCCTCAAGGCCAAACTGCTGGGAAATGAGCTTGTGTTCTCTGTCCCCATGATCCCACCTTCTCTACCCGCTATGATCTGGATCCTTCGCACACATATACTATAAACTACAATTGCTTAGGTGAGGATCACCGAGACATCTGTAAGAAGCAGCAGTTGCTTCTCAGTCTGGCTGTCTCGATCATTCTGCCACATTCTGCACCGGTCAATAGTCTCTTCCTCTCTCGGCTTCACCAAACTTGCTCTCTCCTAGTTTCCTCCTCCTTCTCTGGGTTCCATCTCTTTCTTTTGCAGGCTCCTCTTCTTCCATCTATTCCCTATGTGAATGGAACGGGTGTTCTGCCATGTTCCATCCTAAATCTCTTCCTGGCTGCCTTCTTCTTCTCCCTGGATTTAAGAAATACCTGAATGCTGATGATTCCTGATGGATCATCTATTTTTGATCTTCTCTCTTAGGAACACTCCTTCCAACAGCCTACACAGTACTGAACTCAGATATCCCACATTTGCCCCCAACTCAAGAAGTTTAAAACAGAACTCATTACATTCCTACCAAAACTACTCCTTTCTTTTCTTGTTCCTCTTGGCAAATAGTACCGTCTCCTGCCTTCTTGCCCCAACCAGAAACCTCCATGTCAGTCTAGACTACTCCTATTCTTCATTACCCTCCATATCTGATCAACCACTAGGTCCTGTCCGTTTTATTTCTTAAACATCTCTAGAGCTGTCCCAACCTCCCATTGCCTTAGTTGTGCCCTAAATTTTTCTCTGGAAATAACCTCCTCACTGCCATCTCGCTCCTCTTTGTCTTCCACAGCAATGGCAGACATAACTTTTTAAAACTCTTATTGGATGACAATTAGAAACCTTAAAATCTGTCCTCGTGTAAAGCCCTTAATAGTTTCCCAGCCATGCACCACCTTCAGGAGAGTTTTGGCCCTTTGGGCCCATAGAGCCTAGTGTGTCCTGGCCATGCTTACTTCCAGCTGCGATCCACCCACGCCTACCTTCTAANAACACTTTCCTAACCTTTTCACTTGCTTTTCTCTATGGAATGCCCTTTCTTCCCCATCCTTATTTGCCTGGCATTCTCTTCCTCATCCTTCAGAACTCTACACTAAAATCTCTATCAAGAGTACCTTCTAAAGAAGAATTAGCTATTTCCTTTCCAATGGTCCTACATAGAAACTTACCCAACAGGTACATTTATTATAGTGATAATTCCACTTCCATTAATGCTTCTGTCTCCCCATCAGGCTATGAGCTCCTTAAAGTCAGCATGCACTATGTATTACCTTGAAATCACATAGTACACAGTAGGCACTTAATAAATGTTTGTTAATGAATGCCCAAGGACCAGCTCTGGGTCATATCTGCTAAGTAAGTGCTGGAGTCACTTCTCCAGATCTTCTGAGCAGTGACCAAGAGATCCCCTTTTCCCACCTCATTGTCTCATATCCTAAATAAATAAATAAGCTTGCACAGTGATATCAACATCCCTTTTAGCGTCTAAACATTCTATAGCTTTTACAAAACTACTTTGTGGAGTATAAACAGTTTCATAAATCCATCTATAGCAGTATTCTCACCTAGGAGCCACAAAACTTCGGGAGCCTCACTGCACCGCCCTCTGTGACCAGGTATTTAACAAAAAGACCATAGCTGTTCATATGACCTCGGTAAGGCTGATTTTCATTTTATTGATCTCCAATTCTCTGTGGCAATAAGAAGAGGGCAAGTATTTTTCATGCTTTCAATACTGACACTCTACCTTAATAAACTATGCTCTGAGAACTTAAAATTTGAGAGTATAAAAACCAGGTTTGCTGGAAACTGGGTTCGCATTTGGGAACATGAGATCACTAAATCACTAGGTACTCCCTCCCGCCCCCGCCTTTTTTCTCTGCCCTGGCCAGGTTGCTAATTAGGTAACTTCTTATCATAATTACCTAGTCAGCCTTAATGGCTTCACACACTCTGCTCCGTCTCTCACTGGTCCTGTAGGGCCGCTTTTCAATTGTTAAAACAGCTGCTGAGTTTCAAACCGGAGGAGGCTCGGTGTGCACCGAGGGGGAAGCGCTCCCTGAGTGAAGGCTGTGGTAGGCAGGCGGTCGGGTGAAAAGTGGGACATGAATGCACAGTTTGCACACTCCGCTTTCCGCCTCCGACCTTCTCGATTTAGCTCTTCTCTCCACTCCCCACCCCCCCGCATCAACCCCAGGGATCCCCTTATTGTACACCCGGGTCTCCCTGACGGTGCGATGGCCCCGCGTACTCTTCTCCCTAGGTTTTGTGGCTTTGAGGGGGTCTCGATGGGCCTCCCTCTCCTTCCCAGAGACAGGCGGGGCTGTAAGGACGGTCGGGTGTCCCCTGAGATGCCGCCCGCGAAGGTCCCTGTTTGGGGAGCGCTGGGTCGTGGCGTGTGTGTGTGTGTGTGTGTGTGTGTGTCTGTGTGTGTGT
>NC_048222.1:130126093-130156834 GCF_002007445.2 Ailuropoda melanoleuca
GCCGCCGCGCGCCCGGCACTCCTCGCCGTCGCCCTCCAGCCAGGCGCCGGTGCCCCGAGAGCGGCCGCCCGCGGAGCCCGCGACAGCCCCGCTCGGCTCGGCAGCATCCTCCCGCCGCCCAGCCCCCGCACGCTCCCCTCCTTTTAAAAGGACCTCCCGCCACTTCCCCGCTCTGTCCCGGGATCCCCCAGCCCCGCGCTTCTCCGCGCTCCACTTCGTAGCAACTTCGGCTGCCGCGCGCCGCCAGCCTCGCCCGCCTTTGAAGTTTGCAGCGCCCACCGCAAAGTTGGGACACTTCGGCCGGTTTAATTTTTCTCTTTTATCTGCCTCCTCCTCCGCCTCCCAGCCCCTTCGGTTCCTGAGTACTGGTGCTTAGCATCTTGGCCGGTGCCGGGGACGTGGACTGTTTCGCACACCACACCTCGGGGAGGGATTTTTCCTCTCCCCGTCCCAGGAAAATCAAACAGATTTTTGTAAGGTAAGTAGCGAGAGGAAAGCAAACTCCTGACGCCTCCACGCCTTAGCCCGCCACCCCAAGACCTGGCACAGGGAGCGTTCACACCCGAGGGCTCATCTGGGATGGGGGTGGAGGCGCGCGTCCCCTAACTCAGAGGGGCCCAGCGAGGTTCTCCGTCACCGCTGGACGAGGGCGCCAGATCCGGAGAAGCCGAGGGCTTAAGGGGCGTGGAGCAGGTCTCCCTCGGTTTTCCACGCTGGCTTCGTGGCTGGGCGGCGCGAAGAGTGTTAGGAGGTGGAGAGACCGGGGTGCACAGGCCGGGGACACTGTTCCCGGTGCCCAGGGTGCGGCGGAGTCCGGGAAGCCACAGAACCTTTATCCCGGACTTGGCCTGGACACTTACTTTGCCCGCCTGCCGGGAGGGTTTGCTGCCTCCCTCTACGGTTCATGCCCTCCACCCTTGGCCAGAGAAAGTCTGCCGGACTGGGGTCTTGGAGGCGCGTGAGTGCGGGACGAAAAGCGAGGGGTCTGGGCTGCTTATGGGGCTGGCTCGCCGGCGGGTAGGGCAGGAGCGGGTTCCTGGCGGGCGGCCCCCAGCCGCGCAGCCGGGGCGCTGGGATCTCGGTCCGCTTCGGCCAGCCGAACCCCCACCGCTCTGGCTCCTGGTAAGTCCTCTGCCTGCTAGCCGAGCATCGTTAAGGAAACTTACTCGATCTGAGCAGGGAGGCCTGGGAGCTGACCCTACTTTTTGCCTGGGTACCAGAGCAGCCACCAAGGCGTCCCTCCCTCCAGCCCCAGACCCAGCGGCAGGGTGTCGTGCCCTAGCCCTGTCTGTGCACCAGTCGGTGTTCGCTCTAGTCGGCGCTACCTTCAGTACCACCGAGCTGAGAGTTGGGGCGGCCCCGACACTCAGGGATCCGTACGAGTGGTTCCACGTCCCAGCTGTTCTCCTGGGACACTTCGCAAACTGAAGAATTTAGGGTGCGGTTTCGTTTGTGCGCCCTTCCTGCCCCCTCCCCCCCCGACCCCCGCCCGAGGCTGGAGAATTCGCCGCAGCCCCCCGCACCAGGTCCACGCCGGTCGCCGCGGCCCTTGCTTGGAGTTTGCCGTGGGCACCTCTGCAAGGGCGCTGAGCTGTCCTTTGGGCCAGGTCGCGGTTCCCCTCCCGGTCCCCTTCGGGGCGCTGTCCATCCTTTGCTCTGGGTACAAGGAGCTCCCTGAAACCGAGACCTTGAGCGAGAAATGAACCTGAGAAAATGTCTCTGGGTTTGATTTTTTTTTTTTTAACATAGTTCCTTTCAGCAACTTAGTTGGGCTGATTAATTTGTCCACTTCTCATCATCATTCGATCCTGCTGTATCAAAAAACTATTTTTTTATTTGGTCGCTGACCTCTCCAAACACATTACCCTCTTCCCCCCACCGCCCTCGCCCACCCCCACCTCTTCTTCTGCCTCGCTTCCTGAACCCTTTTTCTTTTCTGAAGGAGGGAATCTCCGTACCTCCTCCCTTTTTCCTCCCACCCGGTCCCTGAGCGCCTGTGAGAACCAGGGGAGTCGTCAATGGAAATAAATAGGACCCCCGCTCCATTCTCCGCCCCCTTTAAACAAGTAAAATCCTCCCTGGGCTCGCAGAAGTAGAGATAAAACATCCCTCCAGAGGGAGCGGTTTTGAGGATTTGATGGGATTGAATTGTTTTATTATCCTGAAAGATGTGATGGATGGGTGCGAGAGCAAATATGCGTACAGAGCAGAGTGAGCTGAGGGCTCTTGTATTTATCATTAATTATGGTTTATTAAGGGTGATAATAAGGCCGTACCCTAGCTGAAGACCGTGTTTATATTTGGTTTTGATTTTGTGTCAGTCTCTTGTTACAGTGGTTTCAGAAAGTGAATACACCAAAAGGGTATTAATTCCTCACACTCATTCTGCATATGGAATTAATTAAATGTCAAAAAAGATACTGTCATTTTACCAAAGTTTTAACCCATGAACTTTTAGAAGGTTTGCACTCTTATGAAATGCCCTCGTTTGCCTCCGTCTGTCTCCTTAAAGTTCAAAAAACTTGGCAACATAATTAATTATGGTCCCAATTCCCATTTTCAATCTAAACCTATATGAAGGATTACATTAAAATATCCATCATTTATCCTTTAAAAGTGACTCTGATGAGTTTAAATTCTTTGGGAGGGGCAGTCAGCTGGGAATGAGGGGTCCAGAAGTTAGAAAAATTAGTGACTATTCCAGATTTCACTAAAAAATCCTTAAATTCTTCCTGTAAAGAATGAAATTAACAAGTGTTTTCTCTGCATGATTCTTAACTTCATCGAATGTCCTTAATCTTTACCATACACTAGAAACACAACAGCTTGCAGCTTTGTCTGTATTGTTTTCATTTTTATGTCAGGACCTTTTATTCATTAAACCTGTATGTGGAAGTCACAGGCTCCACGTGGCAGCAGCACTCTGTTTTAATTAGTAACTATCATAAAAAAGAAGCTAGAACTCTGTAATGGGCCTAAATTGCTAGGAATTATGTGTGGTTTAAATTACGCATTTATTTCAGCAGAAATTAAACCATGAATATAAAACATCTTTTAATCACTTGCAGACACAGCTTTTATCTCTTAAGATGTAACAAAATATATAATTGAAAAATATCCTTCTAAGAATGAGGGAAGCCCTGACCCTCATTTTATTTGTCCTGGGTCTATTGAACATTCATGTGGTAACATGAATAGTAAAAAGCAAAGAGTGATGTCATAACCTTGGCAATACCATGCTGAGGGAATGCTTACATTCAACGCAGCCGTCGTAGCCATCGTGAATCAGGCTGTAGATAACTTAACGTAGGGACTTTTTCAACTGACTTCATGATCCTGGTGATTCACATATTAGTTTTCTCACTTGGATTTATTGACCAGACTCCCCGTGTGATAAGGGAAAATTTGTGTTGTAGAACTCTAATTATTTGGAATGAAGGAGGGAGGGTAGAAATACCTGACTGCTGTTATCTTCCTGTGTTTGTTTCTATAGTATTTCTATTCAGTGTATTAAGAGGCCAGAATTTTTATTTTCAAACTGATTGTGTTTTCGTTGCCATTGTTAGGACAGAACTTATTTTTCATTTTGCAATGACAAATGAGATATTGGAAATGTAAGGACTGTGCCTGAGTCAACAGATAGCAAGGAGTAGTGTGAATTCCACATGATGTGCACTGACTAAAATTATTTTAATCTTTCTTCCTTAGTTATTCCAGTAATAAGGTGGTTGAGTCTAGTGACTAAGTAGTGCTCTCACACTTCTTCTGCTCCCCATCTCTGTGTCAGGTCTTGTTTTGGGGAGCTCTGCACTCAGGGTAGCATCCAAGTAATGAATGGACCTCGCCAGTGTCAGCTGTCATAATCTTAATCACCAGGAAGAAAGCATATCCCATAGCCATCCATATTGGGTCAAAAGCAAGTGTAATCTACAAAAGTCATTCAGATTATTCACTTGACCTCAAAACAATGTCTGGAACCTTTAAATTGGAATAGTTATTCCAAAGAATATAATTTATTATTTTCCAGTTGGTTCACAGTCATTCAGTAGAAGCAACAACTAAACAAGTTATAGTTGAGTAGTAAATAGTAAATCACACTAGATCTTTACTTTCAAACTGATTTCAAAATTAAAGTCCTCCCATATTTAAATACTCCATTTAAAAATGCTTTGCAGTTTAAACCCTGAAGTTAGGCTAAATTCTGCCTCATTTTAACATTATATCACAATGCAAATGGACACCTATGATGCACACACACTCATGCTTCCACACGTTAATTTTCACCTAAGAAGAAAAGTATATATTTTGCTGTTATTGTTAAAAATAATCACATTGTGTGACATAGAAAAACAAAACTGCTAATACTTTATTGCATCATATGGTGGCATGCTGATCCTAAATTCAGTTAATATTTCTGGGAAAAACCACACCATTTTAGGAGGAAGCTGTGTTTGGATATGTGTATAGATCTCTTGCCTCTTCTGAGATGACACCTGACATTTGCTTTCTGTAGCCCACCAGGGCCCAAGCCAATGACAAATGCAAGTGTATTCCTGACTGCTTACTTCCTGAACACATTTCCTAAATCCGAAGATGCTACAGTCACATACTCCCCCTTTCTTTTGGTATGTTACTAAAAACTGCAAACCAACTAATCCATGCATTTTAGTATTTGGAAATACTTGGAAATTATAAAATATACAGTATTAATTGGCCCAAGATTTTAAAAGGTATTACTATTTACATTTTAAAAATTAAGAGAAAGGTATTTGATCAGTATGGAATAAAAGCAAATTGGCAATATGTTTCTGCAAACTTTTCCCTTTGGGATAAAAGACAGAGTTGACCGCAGAACAGCTGGATATTGGGTCCCGTTACAATGTCAGTTTTTTTAAGAACTCACTAAACTAAATGTGATTTAAACTTTAAAGTCCACAGACCTCTAGTTTTTAAATCTAGAAACTTCCAAGATTACATGTCATTATTCCTTCAACAATTTCCGGATCCTTTGGAAACTGATTTATTTTAGTAAGTTGGTGAGTGGTTTTTGGTTTTGATTTGTTAATTTTTCCTGTATCAAATTTGAAAATGATACATATTTAATATTGTATATATTTCTCTGAAGTATTTATTTTTAGTTTCACTTGTGAAAACTCTGAATGAATCTTTAAAAAAGACGGAATGGCGGAATATATATAGTTAACTTTTCCAATGTCCCTTAGTTGTTCTTTTGAAAGAATTTGCTGCTATCCTTTTGAAGGAATTGCTTCTATATAGTTACAAGAAAAGAAAAAAAGCATTTTTAAAAACAATGGGTTATATAAAGTTTGGAAGGAACTCGATCAAAACATGATTACACATGATTAGAAATCGAATCATTTGAACGGACCTCTTAGACGCTGCCTCTGCAGTGTGGAGGTTTTAAATATAATAATTAAATAACAAAAATTGAGTTAGCAACATGCACTCATGTCTGTTTTCTAATTGGAATGATTACATCCAATATCACAAATAGTGGTGACTGTTTTAGTAGTATATGGTAACTGTGCAAGTTTCTGTCTTCTCCCTGACATGAAAGCAAGGCACACACAGTCTTCTTCCAGCTGTGTGCTCAAAGGACATATATTCCACAATCTAAAGACATAGCCAAAAAATAGGGACTATTTTTTCTACCCATAACTAAAATTCATCATAACAATGTAGATCTTGTTCTCTGAGGCAATTGTCCTCAAGCACACAGATCTAGGTAAAATGAGACTGGGTTTTATCATTTTCTAAAAGAAATAGTAAAACCTGAACTCATAATTAGAAGGATTTGTGAAGGGTGATATCTTATTTTTAAAAATCATGACCGTTGTTAAAGTTATAGTATAGAAATTATGAGCAAGTGTTTATTTGTAAAGATAGTGAACAAACAAAATGAGGGGCAAATTTGTGATACTTACTTGAAAATATTATGTTTAAAAGGGAAACATTAGTGTAAAAAGGCTTGATTTATTTAAGATTAGTTTCTCTGACTTAGGTGCTACAAGTGTTAGGTGTCTCCTGGAGTATAGATGGTTACAATTTACAGCACATCGTAGTGAGAAATAAACCTCAGCAATCCATATGAACCTAGGAGGTGGCTTTGATTACTCCTTTTTGTTCAGGTCATGTGTACTCAAAGCTCACGGGCATTGCCAAATGTAACATTATGCATTTTATTTCTGTAATAAAATATGTTTCTGGTTAAATTATCAGTCATACCCAAAAAAACCCCAACTTACATAATCATAAATGTACTTGATCCTTTTTAGTTATCTTGTTTAAAATACATTTAAAGACAGATAATAAATACATTTTACCCATAAGAATACACTAGTAGATATGTCTTGGTTGAAATCTAAATATAATTCATATGTTGATTGCACTCAATAAATGTTTTAATTCACATTAAATCACAGCATTCACTGAAATTCACTGTATTATCAGAAGCTTCAAACTGGGGTTGATTCAGAAGTAACTGGATCCTGTAATTGAAGAGATATTTGTTGCCAACAGTAGTGACAGAGATCAGAAACAGCAGTGGTAGCTAGAACACCTGGCAAGCTGAGGAAAGACAGCAATCATTTCTCTTGTGGCCTCTGCAAGTCTCAGATATTTTAGTTCTAGGGGTGATCCTTCGAAGTTTGCTAAAATGTGCTATGAAAATATACTACTTTTTTAAATGGAAAATGTAACTGCCTCTTAGATAGACGATAAGGATTTGACCCTCTGACGACCCCGGTGGCGGCCATAATCGTACCAGTAGATGGACAAGCAGGCAGGTCCCATGAGAGACGGCCTGAGGTATTCGGGAAGCCCACCTGCTCCCAAATGTTACTGAGGCCTCTTATGGTACTAAAATGCTATCTCCGAAAAGATGATTGTTCATTTTTAAAGTCATTTTGTTTTTCAGTGTCTGCTATAAATGTGAAAATACCCCTAGGATGGGAAACAGGGTAAGCTGCCATCAGCTAACATCTTACAAAGATGTTAATTGTTAGATAAAGCCAGATTGGAAGAAGGCTAGTTTAAGACAGAATTTTAGAGAAGGGAGATACTGATCTCTGGATCTCTAAGCCTCGTCTTTGGACAGACTACCTTTAGGGTACACCTATTCTTTTTTCTCTTCCTCTGATAATTGCTTCTCAGTTTCTTATACTCTAGAAAAAGTTATACCCCGGGCCGGCTTCGTGGGCCACACCTGGAAGGGCCCTTGTGCTTAGTTGAATGCTTTTTTTTTCCCCCAAGATTTTTATTTATTTATTTGACAGAAACAGCGCGAGAGGGAACACAAGCAGGAGGAGTGGGAGAGGGAGAAGCAGGCTCTCTGCTGAGCAGGGAGCCTGATGCAGGGCTCCATCCCAGGACTCTGGGATCATGTCCTGAGCTGAAGGCAGGCGCTTCATGGCTGAGCCACCCAGGCGCTTCCCAGTTGAATGCTCTTTTGTCACCATCTTGCAATTCTTAATTTTTGAACAAGAGGTCTTGCACTGAGCCCCACAAATTTTCATTTTATACTGGGCCCGCAAAATATGTAACTCATCTTCTTTCTACTTGATGTGAATTTAAGATATGGAATCTTGATGTTGAGGAATTGGTGAGGACATTTGAGATTATCTTTGCAAGGTTAGGTCTAGTGAATATTTGTAATTAAAAACTTATCATTTCAGTAAGGTAAAGAAACAGAATACTTTTTTAAACAATTGAGATACTGAACAGAAATCTAGCCTTTGGTAGTGTTGATCTTATAAAGCAGAGGTCTCTAAAAGGGAGTGTCCTATTTGCCTCACAAGATGTCTCCTTATAAAGTAGAAAGTATCAAAACTCTATTTACACTTACTTTTATGTATAAAGAAGGAAAAAAAGTTTTGTTAACATTATGTAATATATCTATTGACAAAGGCACTGACTCAGCATATTGGATGGTCATTGAAAAAATCAATAATGATAGAGGTGACAGCTTCTGTGAAGAAAATAACAGGTGAAAATAATGACATTTAATCAGCTCTGACAAGAAGTCGGCCCTACCCACAAGTTAACCAGAAAAAAGATGTGCAGTATAGGAGTTCATTCCGTGTAATCAACTGTGCTACTCATCGCAGTATAGAATGCCGTAAGTTATGTAAATATTAAATTCCAATTCTAAAAGATTTGAAGACAACACATTACAGAGCCAGAGGTCTTAAGCAGAAAGCTGAAAGAGCCCTCAAATAAATTAGTCACCATTATTTTCAAGTATTCTTAGTTATATATATAAGCATTTGATATTTCCTCTGTTACCAGTAAATAGATAATACACTCTATTATGTTCTGAAAAATTCAGTATTCCAAGAGTTTAAAAAAAAAAGTTATCTAGCCTGCTTAATGCTCTTGTAAAAATATATATTGTGTTACATTTTGAAATTTTATTGTCTCTCAGTAACCTTGTCTGTTATTAACTTATGTTAAAGTTGTTTCTGTGCTTTGAATTTCACAACGTGAATGGAAATTTTCCTACTTATTAACAATATTATAAATGTGTAAAACCCCAAGCTGTTTACAAGGTACTGCCACATCCATCATTTTCCTTAATCTTCACAGGAACCCAGTGAGGAAGATATTAATCCTCCTGCTGAGAAATCTGAGACTCAGTTTCAGAGACATTCACAAACTTTTTTAAAATAAAGTGGGGACTCTGGTTCCAGGAGCAAAATTGATGGAAATGTCAAAAACTTTTAAATTGAGATTAGTTTCCAAATTAATTTGTAAGGACACAATTTGTTTGAAATTTTTTTGTTACAATTTAATGATTCAAAAATATCCTTAATTTAGTCTAAAGTCACAAGACCTTAATCTTAGACATTCTATGTGCTAAATGTTTACTGGTTTTGGTAATGGCTAACTTATTAGGTAATTTTGTGGAGGAAGATGATTACACTTTTCCACTTTTTTTAAAAAAATATTTTATTTATTTGACAGAGAGACAGAGAGACAACAAGCAGGGGGAGCAGCAGGGGGAGAGGGAGAAGCAGACTCCCCGCAGAGCAGGGAGCCTGATGCGGGGCTCGATACCAGGACCCTGGGATCATGACCTGAGCCGAAGGCAGACACTTAACCGACTGAGCCACCCAGGCGCCCCTTACACTTTTTCACTTTTAAATCAGTATGATTAAGGTGCAACACTGAAAAATTAAGAATCTGCAGAATCCCTTTTTAAATTAGTGGTAATACATAATAATTTACCTCTATAGTCATTCCGGTATTCTAGTAATAATGTGGCATTTTTAAGAGATAAGATTTGAAGTTAGATCTGTTTTAAACATTTTTAAATAAATGATTTCCCCCAAAACTGGGTGAAGTTATTCATTTCAATGGAATAATGAGAGTTATTATAGCTGTAAATGATAGGATATTCTAAATATCCTAAATATTTAAGGCCCTTTAAAACAATGAGGAATAAGTAAGCTCCAACAGTGAACATATTTATACACACACCTATTAACACTTCAGCCAGCAAGTTCAGTCTATAATTGAAAAAAAAAAAGCTATATTTAAAGTTTTATTTCCACTTACAAAGCAATAACAACAAAGAGACAGTTCTGAAACATCTTTTTCTCTCAGCAGGCTCTCTGTTGTGTAATGACCACTGATCGCTGTTGGCCCCCAACACTCACTAGCTGCAGCCTTTCCCTAATGCGTCCCTTAAAAATTTTTTTTTAAAGAAGAAGAACTACACCTAACTGTGTATCTTAGTTTTGGGGGGAGTAGGGGGAGGGGTGAAATGATTGTGGTCAGCACTGTGTGGCGTGTCATCTCTCTGATTGTTGTAGACTTATGTGTTTGTGTTATATCATCGTAATTTACTATATAAACTCTTCATTAAAAGTGACCGTGCGGTCTGCCCGCATTATCTGCCTTCTGAGTGCCCTGTTCTTTAATCATCTCTTAATCCAGAAATAATAATGCAGAACATCCCAGGAACTGAGCCTCATCCTCGGCTCTCTAATCTCCACACGTGCCTCTGAAATCCTTTGCTAGATCTAGTGCCTAAAAGGCCCGAGCACACTCCCCTTTGAATCCGGTTAATCCATCTTTGTTTGTGAAACAATATTGATGCCCTCAGATATGGTCCATCAAGGCTAACAAAAAGAATATTAAGAATTTCCTACTGTTTGTGTGATTATTTTTAAAAACTCAACATCTTGGCCTTTCTTCTGTGTTTCTAGTCAGTCTGATGAAATAGGAACCTTTTCCCTGATTAGGTGAATTCAGATAGAATAAGCTGATGCTGAGACTCCTTCCGATACCTGTTTAAAGAGCAGGTCAGGGGCGCCTGGGTGGCACAGCGGTTAAGCGTCTGCCTTCGGCTCAGAGCGTGATCCCGGTGTTGTGGGATCGAGCCCCACATCAGGCTCTTCTGCTGTGAGCCTGCTTCTTCCTCTCCCACTCCCCCTGCTTGTTCCCTCTCTCGCTGGCTGTCTCTATCTCTGTCGAATAAATAAATAAAATCTTAAAAAAAAAATAAAATAAAGAGCAGGTCAAAACATGTATCTTCTGTTGTTGAATAAAACGTTGCAACTGGTTAGAGAGGCTGTTTTATACTATCTATAGATAAATAGGACCTCTTTTTATTTCAAAAGGGCATTCACGTCCAGTATCTTGAACCTCATAACAGCCCTGGGAATAATTGTTTCCATTGGGTAGATGAGGAAACGGAGACCAAAAGACATGAAGAGCCTTGCTCAAAGTACAAAAGCCGATCAGGGTTTAGTCAGCATCTCTTCAACTCTGATCTTCTTACTCAAAGTCCAGCGATCGTTTTCTGTTTTACTTTGGCAGCCTTTTCACTGTTTCCGAACTTGGAGACATGAGACCCGAGAGTGAGCAACAGAAAGAAGAGAGAGGCGATACGTTAACTACCCTTTCTTTAGGGTTCTCTCAACTGTGAGATTGTCACGAACCAGTGTCCTTGGGGAGTATTATCTCATCTCTCCAAAGACAGGGCTCTACGTTTCTTGTTTGTTTTTGGCCTTGGATTTTGTAAGAGGGGTCACAGAACAAATACATATTTGAAAACTGTTACTTTAACTTATTTTTTTTTTTACGAGAACACGACAACCGCATACTTGTGTGCCCCGCTTTTTTCTTTTTTTCTGGAAATAAGCATGAGGTTTAACTTTTTTAACTATTTAAGGTTCCTAGAACATCTGTCTCACTCTTCTATCTTTGGATTACATTATCCTGGTTATAGTTATTTTTAAATTAGTACCTTGATTTTGTCCTGTGTGTTGGCCCTGGAGGCCGCCTCAAAAACTCTTTGAAAACAGACAGGCTTTACTGCTGTCTTATCAAAATAAGTGCCAGCAAGGGATTAAGAGGCAAAGCTCCAGGGCAATCAGGTATTTGGGAAAATACGGCATTGGGTCCATGGCATCAAATACCAATTCTTAGTCTATGGTATTTATTATTCTATAGTAATGATATCTTCTCGATAGCATCTTATTTCTTAGTATTTGCCAACTCCATTAAGTATATGAACAAATTAGAATCTCGTCACAATCTTCTAAAAATTCCACTAGTCCATTATTGGGCTTTAATATAAACATAGACATATTCCCCAGAGCAAATAAACCTACCCGTTGTCGTCTTCTTCTTCTTTTTAATGTAAAGAAGGCAGAGAAAAAAAAAGCTGTAAAATTGTGTGCATGTAATAATAGTACTCAAAAGGACAAAAGGATGTGTATAATCTCCATGTCATCCATGCTGAATAGATGTTGAAAACATTAACACTTGGTAATGAGTAAAAATTAGAATCAAAAAGTTCAAATAGGGGCGCCTGGGTGGCTCAGTCGTTAAGCGTCTGCCTTCGACTCAGGTCATGATCCCAGGGTCCTGGGATCGAGCCTCACATCGGGCTCCCTGCTCCACTGGGAGCCTGCTTATTCCTCTCCCACTCCCCCTGCTTGTGTTCCCTCTCTCGCTGGCTGTCTCTCACTGTGTCAAATAAATAAATAAAATCTTAAAAAAAAAAAAAGTTCAAATAATGACAGGAGGAGCGCCTGGCTGGCTTAGTGGATAGAGCATGCAACTCTTGATCCTGGGGTTGTAAGTTCAAAACCAACGTTGGGTATAGAGTTTACTTAAAAATAAATTTTTTTTAAGGTGAGAATAGTGAAAATACTGGAGAAGAAAATCAGTGCCCCCATCACCAGATAAGTGGTCATGGGATTGGAGGAGACAGAGCTACTGAAAGTGCAGCCCATGAACTTTCAGCATCCGCATCTCTGAGGCGCTTGTTAGAGAGGCCAGTGACAGANTTTCTTAGTATTTGCCAACTCCATTAAGTATATGAACAAATTAGAATCTCGTCACAATCTTCTAAAAATTCCACTAGTCCATTATTGGGCTTTAATATAAACATAGACATATTCCCCAGAGCAAATAAACCTACCCGTTGTCGTCGTCTTCTTCTTTTTAATGTAAAGAAGGCAGAGAAAAAAAAAGCTGTAAAATTGTGTGGATGTAATAATAGTACTCAAAAGGACGAAAGGATGTGTATAATCTCCATGTCATCCATGCTGAATAGATATTGAAAACATTAACATNACCACCAATCTATAGCAACCAGCCAACAGGTTCCACCTCAAAAGGTTGAAGAAATATTTCCCAAGTTTTTAAGTTTTACAAAGTAACCTACTTTATACCCATAAAATTGTCAAAGGCATCCATCCCTTATTTCCTGTTTAGCTTATAATCTCTCTTGTGAAACAAATTTCATNCCCCCCTGCTTGTGTTCCCTCTCTCGCTGGCTGTCTCTCACTGTGTCAAATAAATAAATAAAATCTTAAAAAAAAAAAAAGTTCAAATAATGACAGGAGGAGCGCCTGGCTGGCTTAGTGGATAGAGCATGCAACTCTTGATCCTGGGGTTGTAAGTTCAAAACCAACGTTGGGTATAGAGTTTACTTAAAAATAAATTTTTTTTAAGGTGAGAATAGTGAAAATACTGGAGAAGAAAATCAGTGCCCCCATCACCAGATAAGTGGTCATGGGATTGGAGGAGACAGAGCTACTGAAAGTGCAGCCCATGAACTTTCAGCATCCGCATCTCTGAGGCGCTTGTTAGAGAGGCCAGTGACAGAGCCCACCCCACACCTTTTGAATTAGAATCTGCAGCTTAAGAGGAAAGCTGGGTCGTGTGATTGCACATTCAGATTTGAGAAGCACTGGTCCATAACGTTTGTTCCTATTCTCTGATCAGTGTGTATCCCAACCAAACCATATTCTACATGTTTTCAGAGGAAAGAGGGCCTCCTGAGTAATGCACTATGTTGTTCTTACTAGGACATGTCTGGGTTTTTAAGGACAGAAAAAACACACATCCTTCTAGCAGGCTCCTAGGCCATCCAGCACATACCACCAATCTATAGCAACCAGCCAACAGGTTCCACCTCAAAAGGTTAAAGAAATATTTCCCAAGTTTTTAAGTTTTACAAAGTAACCTACTTTATACCCATAAAATTGTCAAAGGCATCCATCCCTTATTTCCTGTTTAGCTTATAATCTCTCTTGTGAAACAAATTTCATGTGAGCAATAATAATCAATTTTACTCTTTTCGATTTCATGTATTTGTTACCCACCAAATGTCACGAACATCTGCTTGGTGTTTGGGTTCCGTGGTCAGCATTCTAACCGGTGTAAAGATAGCATCTCCGTTCTACAGAACCTGGGCATCTCGGGAATACGTACCAGCAGAAGTTAACACGGTCTAGAGTAGACGCAGGCACACGGAAGGCACACGGCTCAAGTGCCCTGTGCTGTAGGTGTTCGAGTCCTGAAGAAGGAGTAGCCGTGCGTGCGCGGGGGAGGCGGCAGAGACAACACGCGGCCCAGGGCGGCCGGCAGCCGGTGCTGGGAAGGGGAAGCGAGTGTGGGGAGTTGTAGGAAGCGAGTTTGGTGGAGTCGAGCAGCGAGGTCACGGACCGCATGTGCGTCCTCCACTTTACGGGAAACCATCTGACGTTTCTCCTTCCGTCAGCAGAGGAAGGAAACATTTGGTTTATAAAGATCATGATGTCAGTGCTGTGCGAAATGATCACGGAGAGGCGTGGGAAGTGGGTGTGAGAAGCAGCAAGTGGGTCGTTTGGGGGACTGGCAGTGTGGATAGAGAAGAGAGAACCTGTTTGAGAGAATGGGCAGCGGGAAGATTGGCAGGATTTGTGGGTTAGCGGGCGGACCGAGATCGAAAACAAGCGGCTCCCGCCGGACGTTCCTAATGTGGCACCTGGCAGGCCGGGGCTGCGAGGTGACACTCGTGTGTGCTGGTTTCCCGGCAGCACTGGTGACCCTTCAGCAGCCTTGCTGAGATCGACTCTTCCATTTCAATCAACAAACACGGGAAGAAACCAAGGCAGCTCAGGAGTGGTCGCAGTGACTTAATGGGCCATGGACTCGACGGTACAGAAGTGTTCTGGCGGAGGAAGAAGGGCCCAGATTCGCATTCCAGCCTGAGTCTGGTTTGCTGAGGCCAGTGCTGAGCCACCTCACACCTTTGAGTGTTCGATCCTGGACGCCAGGAGGAAAAATGCATCTGGAGCTAAAAATCAGCCCCAGGCCTTGGCAAACCACCACCCCCCGCTTCGTTGCTTAGTCCAGAATCTGATGGGAGAGATTTCAGATCACCTTACTCTTTGCAATAAACTTCTTAAAGTCAGTATAATTAAGCAAATATTTATTTAGTGCCTACTTTGTGTAAGAACTACAGAAATCTATAGAAGAGATAGAAAGATGAGTAAAAAATCTTTTCTAAGGGGCACTTGAGTAAACTCATGTTTTTTTTTAAGGATGAGAAAAAAATATTAAAATAGCTATAATTCAAGTGAGATAAAAAAAAAAGTACCATAAGACTCAAAGTCTCTGGTTTCGCTGGATGGCCTTGACTCTGTCTTATCTGCCTCTGATGTCCCCAGGGAACTTGCAATAGGCACTTAATAAACATGAGTTCACTGACTGGCAGTGTACAGAGAGAGCTCAGATAGCAAACCATCTCAGTAAGTACTGCACGGCTGCAATCCTATTAAGAATCTTCCCGTAGATTTTGTACTTTTTTTTTTCTTTTGGTGTCTCGCTCCAGAAAGTCAGGAAGCATCCTTCCTCTGTCGGAACACCTCCTACTTTTTAAGCTACTCTGTTCAGTTTAACGGCTTTGTCAGATAAGTCTTTATTTTACTGAGTCCCGAACTCCTTCCTTATAGTCCCGTGCCAGCCGCTGGGACTAGCTGGGCCAGCCAGAGTGCTTCCAATCCCTGTTTCATCTGATAACAGACTTAAAACATCTGGCGTCAAGGCCCATCCCAGCATTCCTGGATTTAACACTGGCCAGTCCTTCCTCACCAGATGTGATTGTGGCTGCCTCAGTGAGTCAGGACTGTCTTCTGGTCTCTGTGAGTTGCAATCGTGTCCCTCTTAGTGGTTGAGAGTTATGGCTAAGGCATAGGTGGGGCAGATTCCTGGACATACAGTGCAACAGACCAAATAGGTCCTTTCCCTCAGTCTCCATGACTTACTCCTCTCCATTCAAGTCCCTGATGAAATGTCACTTCCTCAGAGAGGCGTTCCATGACCACTCAGCCTAGAAGGGCTCCTACCCCCCAACCTTCCTCTTGTGGCTCCCGTCCAAGCTCTTCGCCTGTTTCACTTTCTTCCCTGTGCGGCTGCTTTCTGGAATGCTTATATTAGATGTTTGCTTCTTCATCCCCTCCCTTACCTACCGAAGTGCAAGATTTGCAAGCACAGGGACATCACACCTCGGGTCCTCGGCCATATTCCCAGCATCTCAGGCAGTGCTTGGCACAGAGTAAGTGCCCAATGAGCATTTGTTAGATCAGCCAATGAACTCTGCAATTCCATCACGCTGGCTCTTTGCAACAAAGTTCCTGTTGTCACTGCCTTGTTGATGAGCATCGCTTTTTATTACAGCACTAGAAGCTGGGTTATAAAGATTTCTTTGATCAAAACTTTATGGAAGATTCAGCCCATGTGTTGAGCAGACATAGCTGGCAGAATTACCAAAGCAATTTTTGAAACCAGGTTTGTCATCAGAACAGGAATATCCTTGAGCCTGAGTAATTAAAGTACCTGGTTTTGTTAGGATGGTAAGTAGAACGGAAAAAGCTTTTTAAATTTTGAAGTTCCTTTGAGAAGGTAGTATGTATTCCCTGAGATAGATGGAAAATATGTAAAAATGTAAGTTTGTTGCTGATGGATGAGTGAAGAGATTGATTATCTTTGGAGTCTTTGTTCCCGCTACAGTGTTTTGTTTTATCCTTGCTGTCATTAGCACACAAAACTAGTAATGATCTCCTTTCAGAGGGTGTAGTGATTATTCAGTTTGGTCCACTGGTCAGTTGATATTTAGTAAACCCTCACTCTGTGTATTACAGAATGTCCGAAAAGATTGCTGACTTTCCTCCTTTAGAGTATTACACTTCAAAGTTTGGTGTCTGTCCTCATGACCNTTAGCACACAAAACTAGTAATGATCTCCTTTCAGAGGGTGTAGTGATTATTCAGTTTGGTCCACTGGTCAGTTGATATTTAGTAAACCCTCACTCTGTGTATTACAGAATGTCCGAAAAGATTGCTGACTTTCCTCCTTTAGAGTATTACACTTCAAAGTTTGGTGTCTGTCCTAATGACCCTGCCAGAGACCTGTTTGCTTTCCCTAGCCTGCTTTTTCCTTGTTTAAAAAAAGATTTTATTTATTTATTTGACAGAGAGAGAGCGAAAGAGGGAACACAAGCAGGGGGAGGAGGAGAGGAAGAAGCAGGCTCCCAGTGGATCAGGGAGCCTGATGGGGGGCTCGATCCCAGGACCCTGGGATCATGCCCTGAGCCAAAGGCAGACGTTTAAGGACTGGGCCACCCAGGCGGCCCCCCCCCTTTTTTTTTTTTTTTTTCCTGCCTGTCCCTGAGCTCACCACCTGCCTTTTTCCGCTCGCGCCTGCGCAGTTCCCCTCATTCTCCTGCCAGCCCGCCATCTTTCAGATTTCTCCGTGGAGGGCGGCGCTCTGCAGAGAAGTGCCCNTTTTTTTTTTTTTTTTTGCTTTTTCCTGCCTGTCCCTGAGCTCACCACCTGCCTTTTTCCGCTCGCGCCTGCGCAGTTCCCCTCATTCTCCTGCCAGCCCGCCATCTTTCAGATTTCTCCGTGGAGGGCGGCGCTCTGCAGAGAAGTGCCCAGGAGGATACGTTAGGTGGCACTGGCAGATGTGGGCTCATAGGAACATTCCCAAGTTTTACTTAGCCTGTCCATTCGGACACCGCTTATGAAGAGGTCTGGCTATATGCCAAATTGCAGTGGTGTTTTGGGTCACATTTTCTTCCTAACTTCGATATCTGTTTCTCTAAGCTTCCTCCTCACTGACCATAAACAATCTCTTACCAGAACTGTTGACAAATTAGTTCGCCTTGGGTGTTATTCACCGTTCACTGGAAATCTAAATTCAAAGAAGCGGCTACTGGTGTGTGTGTGTATGTGTGTGTGTGTACACATACACTTGTTGCCTTTCCCCAGTATGTCTCATCCACCTTCCCTGCATCCAACAGAACCCCTTTCCCACCCTGGCAATTGAAATCAATATTTTTGGTTTTTCAACCCAAACATCTTGCTACTTCCCACCTTGGCCGGCGCACCCTTATGTTTCTCATTAACAAGAAGAGTGTCTTCCTTTCTCATCTTTTCTAATACTTTGTCCAGTATAAGAATTTGCTTTTAAAAACTGCATCTAACATGATCAGCCATTCATGAATTATTTGATGCCACCTGGAAATTCTGCCCGAATAATTTCATTTTTCTCTGATTTCTTCCAACGTTTTGTTATTTTATTGCGCCTATGTTCCTATAATCAAGGAGATATCTTTGATCCTTCTCTTTTCCTCACTTCCTGCCTCCAACTCACCTGCACATTCTGGTGACGGTGACTATAAGACACAGCCCATCTTTCCACTACTCGTCATCTCCCCCACCAAGTTTAAGCCATCACCACGTCTGCCATGGACGGCTGCAGTAGCCTTCTTCTGATCTTGTTGCTTTTACAAAGATGAGGTTGGTTTTTGCTTTTATAGTTATCCCTCCCCTAAAATCTGTTTTCTACAAAACAGAGTTATTCCTAAGAAACATGGATTAGATCATGATCCTGAGCTTTTTTTGTTTGTTTGCTTAGACTTTATTTATTTGACAGAGAGAGAAAGAGAGCACACACAACCAGGGGGAGCAGCAGGCAGAGGGAGAGGGAGAAGCAGGCTTCCCACTGAGCAGGGAGCCTGATGCATTGCTCAGTCCCAGACTCTGGGATCATGACCTGAGCTGAAGGCAGACCCTTACCCCACTGAGCCACCCAGGTGTCCTGATCCTGAGCTTCTTAAAGGCTTCCCCTCATACTCAGAATAGAATCCAAACTCCTTAATATGGTTCGCAGAACTGTATTTGATCGGCCCTCTGCCTTCCACTCTCCCCTCTGCCCACTTTGTTCTGGACTGATACCCTTTCCTTCACCCATACTCACATCTAGTGCTGACTTTGGGCCTTTGCACCAGCTGTCTCTCCGCCCAGAATGCTCTTTCCATTGACATTTATTTCACTGGCTTCCTCTGGTTCATATCCTGGAGGAAATGTCGTTTCTTCCAAGAAACCTTCTCTAAATAGTCCACGTAAAGCAGCCATCGTGTTCTCTCACGTGGGCCTATTTCAGTTCTCTGTGGAGCAGTGAATGCCAGGCACTAGTGTTTTCTTACTGATGTTTCCGTGTATGTGCTGTCACCCCCACTAGAACATGGCTTTGGGAAATCATCAGTGTCCTTAGAAGAGTGTCTGGCACGTAGCAAGGACTCATGACAGTTATGTTGAATAAAAAAACAGTGAATGAGTGAATATACTGACATTATTGGATTCTACTGGTTAAATATGTAAGTTTTGTTTTTGTAAGTAAATTATAAATTCCTGGGATATGTCTTTTGAGTCCTCATATTTCCTAGTTTGGTTTGGAATATGGAGTCAGTGCTTGGAAAATTCTTTTTTTCTTGATTTTTAGCTCTTGGTCTTATTTAGTTTTGGTGTCCTAACAAGTCTATATATGAAATGGATGGACAGATTTCCATACAAGTAGGTTGGTTTTTCTTCACTTCAGACTTTAGCTTGTTCTTTTTTGTTTTAGAATTAAATACAGAGGAGCCCAAGTCAGAGTTTGCATCTTTGTGAAACTTAGTTACTGCCTTACGTTGCCAGCTTTTAAGAGGTGTGATGCACTAACCTAGCCTCTCAGGGGTTCACAGCTGCAGGGCACCAAGGAGAACATCTGGGCCAATAAGCCACCAGTGCGGGTAGTTCTCATGCCTGCAGCGGTGGTGTCCTGAGTATCTGTGATTTTTCCCCCAAACCATGCTTCCTAACCTTGGGGGTGTAGGAGAGGGAAACTCTGTGTGGAAAAGAGAAGTTTCGCAGATAGTACTCTTTGAAAAAGTGGTCTGTCTTGAGGAAATACTTGTTCTTGTCTCCATCCTCTTTCCCTGTGGTCTTAGGACACGATGCGGAACTATGGGCCCGTCTTCAGAATTCTTCCCAGAACTTCAGCGGTTGCTAAGGAACCTAGATAATTACCTTTTAGCTTTCTAAGTTTTCCCATCCTTTATAAAGGGATATTTTGCTTTTATGAACCTTCACAATTAGTTCCCTACCGATCTCTCTCTAACTCTGTCTAAAAGTATTTTCTTCCTCACTTCTTTCTAGACCATAAATACCTCAAGAAGAGAGGATGTCTTATATAACTGGCACGTTGTTCAGTGTCTTGCACAAAGGAAGTGCTCAGTTAACATTTGTTTATTAATGCTTACTGATGCAGTTTTGACTTCAGCCCCCGAGCTCCCACCTCCATCTATCTCCCTTCCCCGCATCTAGCCCTTCTCCCCTTATCCTACTCTCTCTCTCTGAGTCTTGCTCTGTCTCCGCTCCACTTCTGTTAAGCACCTATTATATGAGCCACCTGTTTCCTGTTGGTATATGTGTTATCTTACATTTCCGGGTAATTTATCTGGAATTAATGTCCACTCAGCTCAATTGTAAGCAACAGAACAGTCTGAATCTATATTAAACATCTTTGTACTTTCAGTGTGTTACACACAGCAGGGACTCAGTATTTGTTGCCCATGACAATTCATGTCTTGTCTTTTCTAGGCTGATAGGTGCTACTGCTAGATGCTCCTGGCATGTTGCCGTGTTACATCTTTGCTACATTTCAGCCGGGGATGGGGTGTGCAGTTTGTTAACTGCTTTGGGGAACATTGCACAGGAAGTCATTTTCATTTTGTTGCAGATCAATAGGAAATAAGGCTTAGTTGCCAAACTAAAGTAAGAAAAGCAACCAAGCATATTATTTCTCCCTTAGGGGCTTTCATTATTTCAGGAATCATTAGCTTCTCCTCAGATAGTGGAAATTATCCCAGCTATCTCAGTTGCACATGCAGAGGAAACTTTGATAGGAAGAAGATATTCAGTTTTTTGTTCCAGTTTTACTTTGCATTATCTTCTCTGTTGCTTTTGAATTTCTCATATCTTCTAATCACCCATCAGATGCATTTTAGGGCATCTACTCCTTCCTTTAGTAAAATGGGTCTGGCTTCCTGGATCAAAGACTACTCTTATCTATAGTACACTTATTTTGGCCATTTCTCTTGTTCATTATTCTTTTTTATTGGCATTAGTGATGGTGAGAATACAGGATTACTTACTCTAAAATCTGCTCCTCTTTCAAGTTTACTCCGTAGGCATGACCATCTTTTAAAATTAGAGTGCACTAGCCTCGGCCCCGCTGTGAACTACACAGCATGAGGATCAGAAGGGAGGAGATGAGAGAATGGAAACTTCATTCAGATCTTTGGCATGTTTTAATTTTACGTTGCTTTTTCATACTAATTTAATTTCCTTCCAGAATGAAAGTTGGCAATCATTTAGAGAAGGGGTAGAGGAGGCTGGAATCATTGCAGTTGAAATGCATATGAGGGTCCCTAATCCATAGATTATTGACATAATGAACTCTAAGACTCTTAGTAATCGTTCCACTATGTAATGACAGCCTGCATTTGGAGGCTTTAGCCGGTGGATTGTGTGGCTAAGTCTGGCTCTGCCGTGTTGGGGCCAGCGCACTGCAGCTGTGCCCTGCAGTCACGTTGGAATTAGAGCTCACCTAGCCCCCGAGCCCGTGCCGGAGAGCACGCCTCAGTGGGAGCGCTTTCCTCCCCTCTATTCATTTCGCCCTTCGTGGCTCTAGAAACACCCCAAACCACAATATGCCCTATTTCCCTCTAATTTTCAACCTTAGCAGAGGATATTTCTATATGGCTAAGAATGACCAACTAATTTCAGCTATTATTTTTCATATTTTTCACGTTTGCAATTTTCATTGTTTGCAAAAGACAACAGAATAGGATGACTCCTGGGAATTCAGCTTTTTTCATTGCTCAGTGTCAGCCTGGAGGGCATCTGTATGTCCCTGCTGGGCATCATGCTCTTCGAGTGCACAGACAGACCCCCCTCGCTCACAGAGCATGCTGTGGCAGACACGGGGCCGGTCCCCCAGTGAACACTACTTTTTTTTTATTTACAGCTAGATTAAATGCCTCAGATTTATTATCAGATGTGGCATGGATGATTCAAACAAAAACAAATGCCCTTGAGTTTAAAAATAGAAGTTGAGAGACTAAATATTTGCACTTAAAAAGGAAAGGAAAAGAACAGAAATCTCTGTGGCCGACCACTTCTTGAAGTCATCCTCACTCAATTATAATCATGCACTTTCCACTCCCTGTAACTAAACATTAGATTTCATTTACTCCAGATGCATTTGCCTCAAGTAAATTCAGAATGCCCATCCTTCTTTCTAGTGATTGTAAATTTATTTCATGTTTGTGGCCTACATGTGATTGGGTGCACTGAATAGTTTTTAAGTGAATCTTAATGGCATTATGGGGATTTTTAAAAAAATCTTTTGCTTGGTGTGGCCTATGTGTACAAATGAATCTGATCTTACGGAGTCTTGCAACATTTAATAGCTATAAGAGCTTGGCAACATTTTTTACAAATATGTCACATGTTTTTGCAAGGAACTTGCAGGCCCTTGGTGGTTGGTGGTGGAGGGATGGAGGGATTTGCTTTGAGCGTGTCACTCACAGGTAGGCTGAGCTATTGGCTGTTCTGAGGAGTCGACAGTGCTGAGAACAGCCACAGTATCTTTAAAAATACATGACACTTGCGATTCAGAGAGCCTTGGACAGTTCATGAAAACCTCAAACAACTTTTTATTTACCAGACTTGCAAATTCCTTATATTAGTGAGATGATACAGCTAAACAGTAGTCTATAAATACAAAAGGAAGCTTTTCAGTGGCTTGAAATATTTCCCTACTCTTAAGATTACCAAATAAGATTGTGGTTAAGTACATCTAATATATTTCTTAAAAGAAGTAAAAAATTAATGAGATTTATTTACTCATCATCATTGTTTACACAATTTCAAATAATAAATTTTTATGTTCACTAAGTGACCCAGTGGATTAACCAAGATGGTAAATTGACTAGCCCATCTTACGTAATTAAAGAGAAATCTTGCCAAATGACAGTAGCCAAGCTGTGGCAGATGCCCCCAGGGCAGGTTTTATTGCTTTTCCGTATACTGTGTTTTTGTGGTGGTAGTGGTCATTCTGGGTGTTTAGTTGACACGTTGGTAAATTATTCGAGCTCCCTTTAATTTTTTTCCTGCTTACCGTTAGACCGCTTTACAGTTCTCAAACATTCCCACAGGTTTGTGGTAAAAGAATATGCCAGGTCAGTTTGACTATTTGTTTTCACTGCCCTAAAAGCTCGATAGAATAAAATGTTTAAGTGAATGCTGAAAATAAAATCTTAGAATGAGTGGCGGGTTTTCAGTTATCCATATATGTTCTACTCCCTACCCCTTAGGAAACAGCATAAATGTTTCATATCTCTTCATTGGCGTTTTCTTCAGAACTGGTCTTCAGTTCACTCCCTGCGCTCTCTACTGTTCCCCGTCTCTCTGTGGGCTGGGGGAGCAGAGAGCCCCGCAGAGAAGGTGGAGGAGAGGGGTGGCAGAAGCAACCTTGGTCCGCGTTCCTAAAACATCCCAAAGAAAACCACACTCCACCCTTCTCGATCCATAGCTTTTACCCACTGGCCAGAGAGAGGGCAGCAAACATAAAAATAACTTTTTGTCTGTAAAAGGTTCTTCTTTTAGAACCACTGCTCATTTGCCTTTACTCTGACGTCAACTAAGTGGGCTCATATAATGTTTCCAAATAGTTTGATCTTAAATATGTGTGTGTGTACCACATAAATTAATTATGTTTAAAGCTCTTTACTTTATAGTGCACAGACCTCTCTCTAACTTTGTAAGTAGAGAACATACGGTTAATCTTTGTACAATTGTATTTCAAAAACCATTTCTCCTTTGAATCTAGGGCACATGGGCTTTCCGAAGTATAAAACTATCCAATAATCTAGATCACTCATAATCTAGACTAAAGGTTCGGGTATACCAAATCGTTAGAACATTGTCCTTTTCTCACTTGAGTCTTAGCAGCCTCCGAAAGTGTGTAGCAAATATGAAGATACCTCTGACAACATCAACAACATCCTTTTGGATTCATTAGAACTTTTTAACTGAAACAAAATCAGGCTTCTCAAACACCGTCTAGTTTTTCTGGGCTGTGAGTAATTGTGGGACCAAGCTGACCGATCTGCCTAGACAAATAACATTCGGAATCATCCGAGCAACTTCCTCCTTCTGTTGGGACTAGATCCTTGATTATAAAAAAGAGCTAGACTTCTCGCTATACGGACAGGTTGCCGAGATTACCACCAGACGCCCGTGACAAAAGAAATAATGCTAAAAGAGAAATTCTGATAAATGTTTTTTAACTTCAACTTTAAATCTAGATAAGCTCTGGATACCTAGAAGTAACAAAAATAAATGAGAGGAAAAGTTATGCCATTAGAGGGCACTTTTGTAATCTTAGAAGAAAAGTAAGTTCTTATAGACTGGCTTACCCAAGTCTAATTCTGAAGAGGAATTTATTTTTAGTTGTTTATTTGAAATGACTGATTCTTAAGCTGAGTGTCCGAGAGAGAACATTTTATTGCTGGGGGGGAAATCTATAGGATCTTAAAACAATCTTTTAAACAATATCTAAGTAAAGCTTTAAACCTGAATCAGTAAATAGAAGTTGTAAAAATATGTACACTCCATCTGCATAACAGTGTTTTGATTAGCTCCTTTCAATGCTTCTTTTAAATACATTTCATTTAAAATAATTCTGCCTGTAACCTGATCAAATTGAAAAGTGATTAACTTTCTGTAATAACTGAGTATGCTTTTCCCCAACAGTGGATGAATGTTATTAGATAACATTTTGAAAAAGATATCCTGTGGAATATAAAGATCTGTGCTTTGAGATCATACTAATTTTTTCCAGTTTTATAGAAAAATAGTTGTCATATATCACTGGGTAATTTTAAGGTGCACACACGATAGTTTGAATATATATTATGTATTATGTATATATATTATGAAATGATTACCACAATAGGCTTAGCTAACCTCAGTCTTCTTATCTAGATACAAAGGGAAAAAAAGAAGGAAAAAAGGGATCATATTAATTTTAAATACTTTTCCAAAGTGTCTGTTTTGCCCATAATATATGGCAATTAAAATGGCTAAAATTGTTTCAGATACAAAAAATTAACCCCATAGAATTTTAGCTGGAGAAATAATGATTTTTTTTTTTTTAATAAAGAAACCAAAGATAGGGTTGAGTCCACTCCCTGTTGTGGTAATTTAAATAAAAACTCTACCTGAGCCAGTAAAGTAGATAAGCCAGTAAAATAATTTAGTAAGTAAAACATCATGTAAAGAACTGTGAAGAGTTTGATCTGCTTTTAAGATAACAAGTTAGCCTATCATCCAGAGTTTCATCGATGCTGAATGGCATGAGACTGGCGGGTCAGAGACAAAAATATTACTCAGAGCAACTCAGAGCCACAGCAGAACCCACGGTGTTATCGTTTTTCTCCCACTGGCTCCCTGACCCCCAATTCCCACAGATGAAAAGAGGCCAGGTGTCACCAGCCCCAAATAGGGTTTTTTGTTTGCTTTGTTTTGTTTTCTTACAAGAGGAACCCTGAACTTGGGGAGCCCAGGTCTTCATTGGTATAGTGATCATGCTTGCTCTGGGCTCCAGAAACTTCATCTTCCAAGGCTTTTCATTACACAAACATCCTTGAGAAGATAATCTGGAACAAAGCAGCGAATTCTTCTGCTCCCAAAATGCGCAAAAACAACCACAGAGACCCGTGGAGAATTATCTTTCAACACTTACTTTGTAGAATCTTATCGTCTGAAGCTGTTCACCATTATTTATTTATTTGTTTATTTATAAATTAAAAAGCTGATATGGAGAATATATGATAATCCTATTTTCCATATATTTGAACTTACTCATGAAAAATAGTTTGTATTTCTTAGATCATATTGTATTCACTATGTGATCTTACCTGTCCAAGCCTCAGTGTGATCATTTTTGAAATGAGAAAATAATAGTGCCTGCATCATAGGTTTGTTGCTAGCATCACATGAGATAATATACGTAAAGCACTTAGAAGAGTTCAGCATGTACAAAACAAAATTTATTAATATTGTTTTTAATTCAAAATTCATTTCTTATCATTCACTGATTGAATAAAGAGAAAGTTCTTCCCATGGATGGCTAAGGAAGCTGGGAAGATTCTCCCCAATCATAACTAGCTACCTCCCTACCTCTGGAGCTGACCTAAATTTCCCAAATATCCTGGGGCATTGGGCAGCCTGTCCTGCTCGGTCGTACCTCGGTGCTGTGCAATTGACAACTTTCTGGGCAAACGTAGAGCCTAGTGAGGTAAGGCTGCCTGCGAGTGGTTCTAGGGCAAATACACCGAGTATCTCTTACTCGAGTGCTGCCATCGCATGTTTGCCCTAAGTACACTCCATCTGCATAACAGTGTTTTGGAGTATGGAGAGCCAAATCCTAACCATCTCTAAAGAGACACATTTTATTACCTGGCTGCTTCTGCTCTCAGAAGGCAAAGTTTCTGGGATGCTGCTACAAAGTAAACGGGACATATTCCATTATGCTAAAATAATTTCTTAACAGGCAGCCAAGCAATTCTAGCATATCAAATTGTTCATTTCTGTCAGCTACTGGGGGAAGGGCATCAGAGGGGAGGGGTTAAGGGTTGTGAGCAGAGGTCTCATTCTGTTTAGTCAACCATGTCCGGGTTTGTTTCAAATGGGTTCACTGAGTTTTGATTTTGATCCGTCCAGCCATCTCTTGTAGTTATAAGCTTCATCTGCTGTTAGTAACTAATATGAGCTCCTGTTTTCCATCCCCAGCTTCCCTTGGATTCCATCCTGACAATCATCTGAATATCTGAGGTTCAGATTACTTAATGAAACTTAAGAAGACCTGGTCTTATTCCGAAACTGCTAGCTAGTTGAGAGGAGGAGTTGAGGATTCAGTCTCAGAATCATCGTTTGTTTTCAAAGTTTAGAGATCATCACCTTAACCCTTCAGAAAACTGAGGTCCATCTGGAGTGGTTAATTGCATTGCCTTAGATTACACGTCTTGTTAGTGCCACAACTAAAAAAGTCAGATTTCTTACCTCTCAGTCAAGTTTTCATTCAATTGCAAAACAATTGAGAAATAAGGATGAGAAATAAGAGCCCCTTGTAAGAAATTACCATAGCTTTCTGGGATATTACAGGGGACAAACTTTTGGGCTAGGCAGTCAGATCCACCTGAATTTATAATCCTTTCTCTGCTTATGTAAAAGGAGGTTTACTCTTACATGAGAATAGTACCTACTTCACAAGGTTATTGTGAGGACTAAATGCAACAATGCAGCTAGTGGGTTTAGTGCCTTGTTTTGCACATAGTAACTCTCAATTTACTGCAGATACCTCATATGGAAAACTGCAGAACACATGGCAAAAACAAAACAAAACAAAAAAACCCTGTTTTTGAAAAAGGAAGTTAAATTTACTATTTGGGTAAGCTCACTTACTTCTCATATCCTCATAAAAAAGAAAAGCTTATTTCCTTCAAAAAATATTTTTATTGTATGAATCTATTTTTGATAGCATTCCAAGAAAGATAAAATTAAAGTCAAATGATAGTTTAAGTAGAGGTGATCTCATAGTTGTAGTAATGGCCCTTTAGAAATAAAACCGGCATTCGTTTCATTTCAAATTATTGCAAATAGTTTCATTTGACTTTCTCACTATTTGAAGCACTTAAGTGTAAACACACTAAGTTTCCTTAATGCTTGAAATCCCTGATGTTCCTTGTCAAATAGATAAGGGAAAACAACTTCTTACAGAGTTCTTTTTGTGAGGGAGAAAGGCACCAAATCCTCAGAGGAAGCAAAGCCTTTCACCAGGACTTAACATCAAAAGAACTTGTCTACCTGAGGCTTCCTGTTAGGGACACTGAGACATCTAGAAGATGGTGTCCTTGACAATATCCCTACAGCAGCGTGCAGTAGAGAGAGATCCATAATTACCTATATGATTTCTGATGAAAGTCAGTTTGAATGCCAAAATGTAACTCAACGAAGAAACTCTGCTGGAGTAGTAAATATGTAACTCTGCTGGAGGTTAAGACAAACGACCTAACTATGCAGCTTTCCAATGGTCTCACTTGATCCGAGAGTGGGAATCCAAGCCCACTTCTAATACGGCAAAGGTTTAAATTGAAATGTTGTGTTGAAGAGTTTAGTAATGAATAATAATTAAACATCAGCAAATAACTTATCTGGTGATTTTGGATAAATTGCTTAACCTATAACAAAATTAAACTTTATCATCTTTAAAGGCTTCTGATTTATGAAAATCTGATTTTAGAAACAAGAATAGTACTATACATGTATAATCCTTAGTCAAATTTCAAGGAAGAATAAAAATGATTGTGCAATGGTAATTTTCTGGTTCTCAGTGTGTCTTTTTATGCTATGGTTCAATCTTTGAGACATTTATATACACATTTCTACAAGAACCATATTGGCTTCTGCCATATTGAGGTGGGGATTTTCTCTCTGAATATCCAGAGAAGTTAATGCACCAAGAGTCCTTTCATTTCAAAATCTTTTTAGTATCTGAAATTCTAGTGAATTTGTTATCAACTCCATGGAATACTTTGGGGGAAAAAAAACAAAACAAGAAAGTTGTCTTCAAGATCATGTCTGTATCCAAAATACCTAATACAACTCTAATTTTCTGTCAAAACTAAAATATTCTTAATGCTTTAGAAAGTTTGCAACTTGCCCAAGTGTCTACCTGCAGAACTAATGTAAGCAATCATTTCTGTTGCCCCAGGATGGTGCCTCTCCACTGGTGTCTGCTGTGGCTGCTATTACCACTCAGCTTAAGGACTCAGAAATTACCCACTCGAGATGAGGAACTTTTTCAGATGCAGATCCGGGACAAGGCATTTTTTCATGATTCATCAGTAATTCCAGATGGAGCTGAAATTAACAGTTATCTCTTTAGAGACACACCCAAAAGGTATGCTCTATGCAGTACTTTCTTTTTCACTAAGTTCATAAAGGGGATGCTAAAAAGCAAAGTAACCATTTAGACTTAGATTAGATCATTTACAATCCACCTCTGAATAGTATTGCCTATTTTCTCTAAGAAAAGAAATGACAACGCAACTTCTAATCATTAAGTAGAGGCTGTTTGGTCCTTGCTGATTGTGATCTCTTTTGGCATGGAGAGAGCAATTTTTGCCATTCTTACATTTTAGAATGATTATTTTCTTATCTTTGGGATAGCAGGAAATTTCTAAGAAGTATTCTGTAGGATTAAGATGAAATTAATCAAGAACAGGGTTCAAAACGGGCCCATAGGAAGACTCTGAGTTCATCTCCTCCCATTAACACAACAAAACTACAGCTACATATAGGACAATTCTCTCTGAGAAAGATCTGAAAACCAGCTAAACAGTTCCTCTGCACAAAGGATAAAAAGTCCACATAGA
The DNA here is from genome assembly GCF_002007445.2 of Ailuropoda melanoleuca. Classification (NCBI taxonomy): domain Eukaryota; kingdom Metazoa; phylum Chordata; class Mammalia; order Carnivora; family Ursidae; genus Ailuropoda; species Ailuropoda melanoleuca. Next base: position 130,155,228 of record NC_048222.1, read on the forward strand.
GACGGATAGGAGAAGCAGAGGCATGATCTTGCCAAAACTGTACCTCTAGTGTGGTAACTCACAAAAAGGAAGAGTCTGACAAATACAGAGCACGTCCCTGAGGAACAAGGGGTTCAAGCCCCATATCAAGCTCCCCAACCCTTGGGACCTGCACCAGAGAGACAAGTTCCCAAAATATCTGGCTTATGTCTGGGAGACCCAAAAGGCTATGAGAAACTAAGACTTCACTCTCTTTGTTTTAAAAGGTTTATATATTTATTTTAGAGAGATAGAGCAAGAGAGCAAGAGAGAGGGGGGGTAGGGGAGGGGCAGAGGGAAAGAATCTCAAGCACACTCCCCACTGAGCATGGAGCTCAACATGAGGCTCAGTCTCACAATCCTGAGATCACGACCTGAACCAAAACCAAGAGTCGGACACTCTACAAACTGAGCCACCCAGGTGCTCCATAAGACTCCACTCTTAAAGGGCATATGCACAGACTTACTCACCCCAGGACCCAGTGCAAACACAGTAAGCTCAAAAATGCCTCCACTATATACAAAGGAGATTCACTGGCTAATCTTAAAGTGTCTTTTAAGACTTAAGATTTAAAAAGTCTTAAAGTGTCTTAAAGGGCAGGGGTCTCTTGGAACTCTTTTGAGGCATGAAGGTGCTGGCAAGTATCATTTTTGCACTCTCCTTCTAGCTTATTAGCATCGTTTGCCCCACATCTGTGCTCTCCTATGGCCCCACACTGCTAAACCTGGCAGGTAGGCTTGCCCCAGCCTGGCACTAGACCACAGCCCAACCAAAGCCAGAATGTGTGCACAGGCCACCCAGGGGATGCCCCTTGAATTCCTGGCTCTGGTGACTAGGGTCATTACATTTCTGCACCCTGTTGGACTGAAATAGTCAGAAAGACAGTTCTTGGCAGGTTACTACCACCAGGACACTGCAGAGACTAAGCCTGAGACACCCCCAGTCTTCCTGTGACCAATCCTTCAAGATTGGAAGAGATAGTTCTTTCACATAATGCATAGAAACCAACACAGAGAGTTGAACAAAATCAAAAAACAAAAACCAACCAAACAAACAAAAAACCCAGAGGAATATGTTCCAAATGAAGAACAAGATGAAACCCCAGGAAGAAAGAAGAAAGAAAAAAAAACCTTAATGATAAGTAATTTATTGATAAAGAGTTCAAAGTCATGGTAATAAAGATGCTCACCATTCTTGGGAGAAGAATGGGTGAACACAGAGGGAATTTCAACAAAGAGATAAAAAATATAAGGAAGTAGTAAGACAAAAGTCATAGATCTTAAAAATACAGTAACCAAACTGAAATATACACTAGAGGAGGTCAGCAACAGACTAGATAAAGCACAAGAATGGATAAGTAACCAAGAAGACAGGGCAGTGGAATCACCCAAATAGAGCAGGAAAAAGAAAAAATAATCTGAAAAAGTTAAGATCAGAGGGGCCTGGGTGGCTCAGTCAGTTGGGTGTCTGCCTTCAGCTCAGGTCATGATCTCAGGGTCCTGGGATCAAGCCCCACGTCAGGCTCTCTGCTCAGTGGAGAGCCTGCTTTTCTCTCTCCCTCTGCTTCCTGCTCCCCCTGCTTGTGCTC
>NC_048222.1:130156895-130167756 GCF_002007445.2 Ailuropoda melanoleuca
AAAAAAAACAAAACAAGAAAGTTGTCTTCAAGATCATGTCTGTATCCAAAATACCTAATACAACTCTAATTTTCTGTCAAAACTAAAATATTCTTAATGCTTTAGAAAGTTTGCAACTTGCCCAAGTGTCTACCTGCAGAACTAATGTAAGCAATCATTTCTGTTGCCCCAGGATGGTGCCTCTCCACTGGTGTCTGCTGTGGCTGCTATTACCACTCAGCTTAAGGACTCAGAAATTACCCACTCGAGATGAGGAACTTTTTCAGATGCAGATCCGGGACAAGGCATTTTTTCATGATTCATCAGTAATTCCAGATGGAGCTGAAATTAACAGTTATCTCTTTAGAGACACACCCAAAAGGTATGCTCTATGCAGTACTTTCTTTTTCACTAAGTTCATAAAGGGGATGCTAAAAAGCAAAGTAACCATTTAGACTTAGATTAGATCATTTACAATCCACCTCTGAATAGTATTGCCTATTTTCTCTAAGAAAAGAAATGACAACGCAACTTCTAATCATTAAGTAGAGGCTGTTTGGTCCTTGCTGATTGTGATCTCTTTTGGCATGGAGAGAGCAATTTTTGCCATTCTTACATTTTAGAATGATTATTTTCTTATCTTTGGGATAGCAGGAAATTTCTAAGAAGTATTCTGTAGGATTAAGATGAAATTAATCAAGAACAGGGTTCAAAACGGGCCCATAGGAAGACCCTGAGTTCACCTCCTCCCATTAACACAACAAAACTACAGCTACATATAGGACAATTCTCTCTGAGAAAGATCTGAAAACCAGCTAAACAGTTCCTCTGCACAAAGGATAAAAAGTCCACATAGAGACGGATAGGAGAAGCAGAGGCATGATCTTGCCAAAACTGTACCTCTAGTGTGGTAACTCACAAAAAGGAAGAGTCTGACAAATACAGAGCACGTCCCTGAGGAACAAGGGGTTCAAGCCCCATATCAAGCTCCCCAACCCTTGGGACCTGCACCAGAGAGACAAGTTCCCAAAATATCTGGCTTATGTCTGGGAGACCCAAAAGGCTATGAGAAACTAAGACTTCACTCTCTTTGTTTTAAAAGGTTTATATATTTATTTTAGAGAGATAGAGCAAGAGAGCAAGAGAGAGGGGGGGTAGGGGAGGGGCAGAGGGAAAGAATCTCAAGCACACTCCCCACTGAGCATGGAGCTCAACATGAGGCTCAGTCTCACAATCCTGAGATCACGACCTGAACCAAAACCAAGAGTCGGACACTCTACAAACTGAGCCACCCAGGTGCTCCATAAGACTCCACTCTTAAAGGGCATATGCACAGACTTACTCACCCCAGGACCCAGTGCAAACACAGTAAGCTCAAAAATGCCTCCACTATATACAAAGGAGATTCACTGGCTAATCTTAAAGTGTCTTTTAAGACTTAAGATTTAAAAAGTCTTAAAGTGTCTTAAAGGGCAGGGGTCTCTTGGAACTCTTTTGAGGCATGAAGGTGCTGGCAAGTATCATTTTTGCACTCTCCTTCTAGCTTATTAGCATCGTTTGCCCCACATCTGTGCTCTCCTATGGCCCCACACTGCTAAACCTGGCAGGTAGGCTTGCCCCAGCCTGGCACTAGACCACAGCCCAACCAAAGCCAGAATGTGTGCACAGGCCACCCAGGGGATGCCCCTTGAATTCCTGGCTCTGGTGACTAGGGTCATTACATTTCTGCACCCTGTTGGACTGAAATAGTCAGAAAGACAGTTCTTGGCAGGTTACTACCACCAGGACACTGCAGAGACTAAGCCTGAGACACCCCCAGTCTTCCTGTGACCAATCCTTCAAGATTGGAAGAGATAGTTCTTTCACATAATGCATAGAAACCAACACAGAGAGTTGAACAAAATCAAAAAACAAAAACCAACCAAACAAACAAAAAACCCAGAGGAATATGTTCCAAATGAAGAACAAGATGAAACCCCAGGAAGAAAGAAGAAAGAAAAAAAAACCTTAATGATAAGTAATTTATTGATAAAGAGTTCAAAGTCATGGTAATAAAGATGCTCACCATTCTTGGGAGAAGAATGGGTGAACACAGAGGGAATTTCAACAAAGAGATAAAAAATATAAGGAAGTAGTAAGACAAAAGTCATAGATCTTAAAAATACAGTAACCAAACTGAAATATACACTAGAGGAGGTCAGCAACAGACTAGATAAAGCACAAGAATGGATAAGTAACCAAGAAGACAGGGCAGTGGAATCACCCAAATAGAGCAGGAAAAAGAAAAAATAATCTGAAAAAGTTAAGATCAGAGGGGCCTGGGTGGCTCAGTCAGTTGGGTGTCTGCCTTCAGCTCAGGTCATGATCTCAGGGTCCTGGGATCAAGCCCCATGTCAGGCTCTCTGCTCAGTGGAGAGCCTGCTTTTCTCTCTCCCTCTGCTTGCTGCTCCCCCTGCTTGTGCTCGCTCTCTCTCTCTCTCTCTCTCTCTCTGTTGGATAAATAAATAAAATCTTTGAAAAAAATGTGAAGACCATTTAAGAAACCTATAGAACAACATCAGATGGAAAACATTTGCATATTAGAGGTCCCAGAAAGAGAAGAGAGAAGGAAAGCACCAGAAGACTTATTTGAAAATATAATGGGTGAAAACTACCCTAACCTGGAGGATTAAACATACATCCATGTCCAGGAAACCCAGCGTTCAAAATAAGATAAACCTGAAGAGATCCACACTAAGATATATTACATTAAAATGTCAAAATTCAAAGATAAAGAGAGAATCTTTAAACCGAGAGAAAAACTTGTTACAAATAAGGGTACCCCCACAAGATGATCAGCAGATTTTTCAGCAGAAACTTTGCAGGCCAGAAGAGAATGTCATGATATATTCAAAGTGCTGAAAGCAATAAACTTCCAACCAAGACTACTCACCCAGCAAGATTTTCAGAATTGAAGAGAGATAGAGTTCTCCAGACAAGCCAAAACTAAAGGAGTTCACCACCACTAAACCAGCCTTACCAGAAATGTCAAGGATGTGTCTTTAAGATGAAAAGAAAGGGCACTAACTAGTATCAAGAAAATGTATGAAAGTAAAAATCTCCCTGGTAAAGGTAAATATATATTAAACGTAGTGAACTAATTATAAAGCTAGCATGAAGATTAAAAGACAGAAGTAGAAACAAAACAAAACAAAACAAAACAACTAAACTGAAACTACAACAATTAGTTAGGGTATATACATAAAATGATGTAAAATGTGACATCAAAAGCATAAAATGCGGGACTGGGGAATGAAAATGTAGTTTCATAATGTATTCATATTTAACTTGTTACCAACTTAAAATATACTGGTGTATACACATAGGCTTATATTGGTGAGTTTCATGGTGACCACAAAGCAAAAACCTATGGCATATACAAAAAAAGATAATGAAAATGGAATCTAAATATAATACTAAAAAAGGCCAGCAAACCACAAGAGAAGAAAGTGAGAGAAGGAGAAAAAACAGAAGAGAACTACAAAACAGCCAGAAAACAATTAACAAAATGGCAATAAGTATACACCTACCTATAATTACTTTAACTATAAATGGACTAAATTCTCCAACCAAAAGACATAGAGTAGCTGAATGGATTTTTTTAATTCTACAAGCTCCCTACAAGAGACTCACTTTAGATGTAAGGACACACATAGACTGAAAGTAAAGGGATGGGAAAAAATGTCCTGTGGAAATAGAAACCAAAAGAAGGTTGGGGTAGCTATGCTTTTATCAGGCAAATAGACTTTAAAACAAAAGCTGTAATAAAAGACAAAGATGGGCATTACATAATGATACAGGGGTCAATCCAGCAAAAAGATATAACATTTGTAAATATATTTTTAATTTTTTTAACATTTGTAAATATTTATATACCCAATATAGATAGGAGCACCTAAATACATAAACAAATATTAACAGACCTAAAGGGAGAAATTGAGAGCAATACAATTATAGTAGAGGGACTTAGTACCCCATATTCGTCAATGGATGGTTTATCCAGACAGAGTATCAATATCGATATGGAAACACTGGCCTAAAATGACACATTAGACCATTTACTAGATATATACAGAACATTCCACCCATAAGCAGCAGAATATACATTCTTCTTAAGTGCACACAGAACATTCTCCAGGATAGATCATATGTTAGACCACAAAAAAAGTCTCAATAAATTTAAGAAGATTGAAATTACATCAAACATCTTTTTAGACTATAATTGTATGAAACCAGAAATCAATCACAAAAGGAAAACTGGAAAAATCACAAATATGTGGAGATTTAAAAACATGCTACTGAAAAAACAATAGGTCAATGAAAAAATTAAAAAAATACCTTGAGACAAATGGAAGTGGAAATGTAACACAGCAAAATTTATGGGACACAGCAAAAACAGTTCTATGAAGGAAGTTCTTATTGATACAGGACTACCTCAAGTAATCAGAAAAATCTCAAATAAATAATCTAATTTTACACTTAAAAGAACTAGAAAAATAGGAATAAATGAAGCCCAAAGTTAAAGGAAGGAAGAAAATAATAAACATCAGAGTGGAAATAAATAAGATAGAGACTAAAGAGACAATAGAAAAAGCAATGAAACTAAGAGCTTGCTCTTTGAAAAAATAAACAAAATTTATAAACTTCTAGCTCACAAAGAAAATCGGAAATGAGAGTAAATTACAATTGATACCAAGAAGATACAAAGGACCTTCTATGAGACTAATATGAAAAAGTATATGCCAATAAATTGGACAAACTAGGGGGGAAAATGGATAAATCCCCAGAAACATACAACCTTTAAGACTGAATCATGAGAAAATAGAAAATCTGAATAGATCAATTACTAGCAAGAAGATTGCTAGTCCTGACAAACAAAAGTCCAGGACCAGATGGCTTCACTGGTGAATTCTACTAAACATTCAAAGAAGATCTAATACCTATCCTCCTCAAAACATTTCAAAAAATTGCAGAAGATGGAATACTTCCAAACTCATTTTATGAGGCCAACACTATCCTGATACTGAAACCGGATATAAGGACACCACAAAGAAAGAAAGAAGGATGGAAGGAAAGAAAGAAAAAGAAAGAAAAGAAAGAAAGAAAGAAAGAGAAAGAAAGAAAGAAAGAAAGAAAAAAGAAAAAAGAAAGTAAGGNAAAGAAAAGAAAGAAAAGAAAGAAAGAAAGAAAGAAGAAAAAAGAAAGTAAGGAAGAAAAGAAAAGAAAAGAAAAAAAGAAAAGAAAAGAAAGAAAATTACAGGCCAATATCCCTAATGAATATAGATGCAAAACCCTTCAACAAAATATTAACAGACTGAATTCAAATAATACATTAAAAAGATCATGCACCACCATCAAGTAGGATTTATTCCAGGGATGCAAAGGTGATTCAAGATCCACCAATCAATAAGTGTGATACCACATTAACCAAATGAAGGATAAAAATCATATAATCCTCTCGATAGATGTAGAAAAAGCATTTGGTAAATTCGACATCTATTTATGAAAAAATCTCTCCATAAAGCGGATATAGAGGGAATGTACCCCCACGTAATAAAGGCCATATATGACAAGCCTACAGCTAAGATCACACTCAATGGTGAAAAGAAGAAAGCTTATCCTCTAATTTAATCAAGGACAAGACAAGGGTGCCCATACTTGCCACTGATATTTAACATGGTATTGGGAGTCCTAGCCCAAGCAATTAGGAAGAAAATGATATAAAAGGTGTTCAAATTGGAAAAGAAGAAGTAAAACTGTCACTGTTTGCAGGCAACTTGATTTTATATATAAAAAACCCTGAAAATTCCACCAAAAAATTGTTGTAACTAATAAACAAATTTATTAATGTTGCAGGATACAAAAATCAATATACAAAAATCTGTTGTATTTTTATACACTGATAATGAACTACCAGAAAGAGAAATTAATAAAAAAAAATCCTGTTTGCAATTGCATCAAAAAGAATAGACTACCTAAGAATAAATTTAACCAAGGAGGTAAAAGACCTATACACTGAAAACTGACATTGACGAAAGAAACTGAAGAGGACACAAATAAATGGAAAGACATTCCATGTTCATGAATTGGAAGCATTAAACTTGTCAAAATGTCCATACTACCCAAAGCTATCTATAGATTCAGTGAAATCCCTATCAAAACTCCAATGGCATTTTTCACAGAACTAGAACAAATAATTCTAAAATTTGTCTGGAACCACAAAAGACCTGAAAATCAAAGCCATCCTGAGAAAGAAAGACAAAGCTGGAGGTATGTTTCCTGATTTCAAACTGTACTACAAAGGTATAATAATCAAAACAGTATGGTATGGGAATAAAAACAGATACATAGATCCATGGAGCAGAATAGACAGCCCAGAAATAAACCATGAATACATGGTCAATTAATTCATAACAAATGAGCCAAGAATATACAATGGGAAAAGGACAGTTTGTTTAAAAATGTTCTTGGGAAAACTGGACAGCCACATGCCCAAGAATGAAACTGGACCACTAAACTAAATATAGGCAGTAAGCTCCTTGATATTGCTCTTAGCAGTGTTTTGGGTTCTTTTTTCTCTGTTTTTTGTTTTGTTTTGTTTAATCTGGCTCCAAAGGCAAGGACAACAAAAGCAAAAATAAACAAGTAGGACTACATCAAACTAAAAAGCTTCTGCATAGTGAAGAAAATCATTAACAAAACAAAAAGGCAACCTACTGAATGGGAGAAGGTATTTGCAAGTCATATATTAATAAGGGGTTAAAATCCAAAATATATAAAGGATGCATACAACTTAAAAATAACACGTCTAACTGATTTAAAAATGGGCAGAGGATACAAATAGACCTTTCTCCAAAGAAGACATACCTATGGCCAAAGGTACATGAAAAGATGCTCAGCATCACTCATCATCAGGGAAATGCAAATCAAAACCATAATGAAATGCCACCTCACACCTGTCGGAATGACTATTATCAAAAATACAAGAGATATCAAATATTAGCAAGAATGTGGAGAAACGGGAATCCTCATGCACTGTTGGTGGAAATATAAATTGGTACAGCCACTATGGAAGACAGTAATATGTCCCTCAAAAATCTGTAAATTTAACTCTCATATAATCTAGCAATTCCACTTTTGGGTATCCATCCAAAGAAAATGAGGGGATATAATGTACAGCATGGTGACTACAGTCAATATTATCTTGCATATTATGTAACTTGATACGGTTACAGGGGGAAGGAGACTTACTGTGATGATCATTTCACCGTGTATACATAAATCGTTATTTTGTACATTTGAAATTAATATATTTCAATTGCATCTCAAAAAAAAGCACAAATAGCTAAAATAATAGAAATTAAATGAATAGATATGATTCCTCAAGGGTTCACATTGTTTTATAAGAATGTTTCTGGGGTTCCTGTGTGGCTCGGTTAAGCACCCAACTCTTGATCTCAGCTCAGGTTTTGATCTCAGGGTCATGAGCTCGAGCCCTGTACTGGGCTCCGTGCTGGGCGTGGAGCCTACTTAAACTAAAAAAAGTAAATAAATAATAGTATTTCTTTGAACAATATGATTAGGTTCTGAGAATATTAAGCCAAACGTAGTAAAAACTATCATGGTTCGTTTACCTTTACTCCATCAACAATTTGGGCTCATGTAGTGATTCTAAATATTTTAACCTTGAAAAATGATACATATTTGTTTATTCTTTCTTGTTTTTTTTACCCCGCAAATAATGATCAGGGACTTTGGTATCTACATTTGGATGAAACGTTACCTCACCCTGAGTTGAGAGTTACAGCAACAATAGAAACATCATTTCTAGGAGTGAAATACGCAGCGGGAGGCACTCATAGACACTGTTGATATTACAACTAACGATGAAATTCCAGATAAAATTTAGCAGCAGTGGATAGCTTTTTTCATTAATTATTATTATGTTTACCACATAAATTCCAAAGACTAAATGCCTTATGGAGTGTTTATCCCTCAGCTTCGGCATTAAAATTTGGGGCCATCTTTTCTTAGTTATTCATTACATTTCTGTCTGCCTCACCAGCCAGTTAATATCTGGAGTACATAGATCATGCCCTATTATCAACGATTGCTGATCTCTTCCCCAAGTGCTCTGTGTATGGTAGCCAACAAATGTTTGTCAAATTGTTAAAGTTTATTCAGATCATCTTTTATCCCTAATCGTAAGTGCTTCCATATGAAAATGTTGAGTTAGAGGGACTCCCTGCTGTTTTATATGTACAATGAGTACCTTGTGAAATGCAAGAATTGTTTTGTCATTGGTTGCCTGTGGCCTGTGTTTAAGTTAGTAAGACATAGTTACTTTGGGAAATAAGCTACTTTCTTGTTTGAAATGAGAACAGAAGGTAGTAGATGAACTGACACACTGATTTCTGCGTCAGCAGTTAGCCCTGCTACCCACAGAAAAATCGAAACCTAGAAGTTTTGAACACTTTTTTACTTACATGATGCCAAACAAAAGATTTTGTTGTACCTATGTCTTTGTAATATAGATGGGTTCAGCTGTGTCTGTATTGTTAAAATATCCCATGCAGCCTGGCCAAAGGAACAAAATTCTGCTCTCCAAAAAGGAGACCGAAATGAAAATTAAGCCATCTAACACCTGTCTTGAAAGATGTTTATGATACATATAGCTTCCCACCCAGTAAATGCTTCAGTCATCTAGTTATTTTGTCTAGATGACGTCTAACTTTACTATTTTATGAGAAAGTTGTTTTTATTTTTATAGAGTCTTTATTTGTCCTCCCACTGCCCTATACCCACCTTCCTTCTTTCAATTCATATTTGAATGGTGAGGGGGGAAAGTCCTGATAGTGCCGTTCAGATCCTGTATCTTTAGATAGAAACAGACTTGAGGTGTTAAGTCTCCTGGAGCTGGAACAATAAAGTTGGTGCCAGGATTCTTGGGTTCTATTAATTGATTTAATAATTGATCATTCAAAAATATTTATCAAGTACCTACTATATGCAGAAATCAGTGCTAAAGGCTTAGAATACAATGACATGGCAAATGAACCCTAAGTGGGCCTCTGTAGAGAAAATGGCAGTCAAATAATGCAAATATATAGTCACAAATTTCAATAAGTGCCCCAGGGGAAAGATGCAGGATACTCTGAGACTATCTGAGAACCTGACCCAGAATTAGGAGTCAGAAAAGGCAGCCCTGAATTCAGAAATGACACTTAAGTATGAGGAAGGGCAAATGGGTGCATTTCAGGCCTATGAAACAACATCCCAGAAGTTCCAATGTGGGGTGGATTCTGGGAAACCAGGGGAGCCCCATGTGGTTTGGGCATAGAAGATGAGAGACCAGTAAGGTAAGCAGGGGTCCCACCAGTGAGGAAGTTTGAGACTATGCAAACAATTAAGGACTTTTCCCCAAAAAGCTAAAGTCTAAACTTACTCATCAATTCATTCAACAAATATTTATTAAGAATTATTTTAGTCTGGGAGCGCCTGGGTGGTGCAGTCGTTAAGCCTCTGCCTTAGGCTCAGGGCGTGATCCCAGCGTTCTGGGATCGAGCCCCACATCAGGCTCCTCTGCTAGGAGCCTGCTTCTTCCTCTCCTACTCCCCCTGCTTGTGTTCCCTCTCTCGCTGGCTGTCTCTCTATGTCAAATTAATAAATAAAATCTTAAAAGAAAAAAAAGAACCTATGTTTAAAAAAAAAAAGAATTATTTTAGTCTGTAAGTCCTCATCAATGAACCGAACACCCTGCCCTCTTAGAGCTTTCATTCTGATTAGAAGAGATGGAATAATAAAAAGGTTAGCAAAGAAATGGAGAATATGTCAGGGAGTGATAAGTGCTTCGAGGATCAATGAAGAAGAGTGAAAGAGAGCTTCATGGGTAGGAAGATGATATTTTCCATAAGGGGTCAGAGTAAGTCTGTTAAATGAATAAAAACGAAACCTGTGATTTTTCCAGCGACTCTTGATGGTAAGTCCTAGAATGAATGATCTCAGTCTGAATTGGTCCACTTCCCCACAGGTATTTCTTTGTGGTTGAAGAAGATAATACTCCATTATCAGTCACGGTAACTCCCTGCGATGCACCGTTAGAGTGGAAACTGAGTCTCCAAGAGCTGCCAGAGGAGGCGAGCGGGGACGGCTCTGGTAAGCAGCATGACCACTCTGGCCCCAAGCCTCTCGGTGGAGAGTTCAAAGACCTGTGGTGTAGACGGCCTTCTTTCGCTAGAAAGAGCAGCGTGGATGCATAGGGCAAGAAGCTGGAGACTTCGCAATGGGGATGAGAGAAATGGGGGATGGCTCCAAAGGACAGTGATCTTGGTTGAAAAACCAGTTAAGGGAGACAGAGGCAGAGCCTGAAGGAGTGAGGAAAACGGAAAGGTTGGGACTAGACTCTCTAGCTGTGGTTTGCAATCTCCCCCAAACATTGGAATCAGCACTGGGGCCTTTAAAAACTACTGATGCCTGGATCCCACCCTTAGAGGTTCTTATTTAATCATCCTGGCGTGTGATCTGGACATTGGAACTATTAAAATCTCCCCCAAGGTGGTTCCGGTATGCAGTCAGGATCTCTGGAGAGTAAAGGGTGACACCAAAAAGAGGAGTAAAAAGGCACTGAGCACCATTGAAAGGCCAGGATGACAAGAAAATCAGTAGGAGGGTATGTTAGGCATTTAAAGAAGATGCAGATGGTGGAAAGCAAATACCAAGTTACGGGGAATGAGAAGAGTCCATAGGAGGCCCCGGGGTGACCTGCTCCCTTTAAGGGGTGAAGGCTTCATAGCTTAAAGGGAAGGCTTGGTGACTGGTGCCACGCAAAGGATGCTAGCAAGAT
>NC_048222.1:130169448-130208727 GCF_002007445.2 Ailuropoda melanoleuca
TATGTCAGGGAGTGATAAGTGCTTCGAGGATCAATGAAGAAGAGTGAAAGAGAGCTTCATGGGTAGGAAGATGATATTTTCCATAAGGGGTCAGAGTAAGTCTGTTAAATGAATAAAAACGAAACCTGTGATTTTTCCAGCGACTCTTGATGGTAAGTCCTAGAATGAATGATCTCAGTCTGAATTGGTCCACTTCCCCACAGGTATTTCTTTGTGGTTGAAGAAGATAATACTCCATTATCAGTCACGGTAACTCCCTGCGATGCACCGTTAGAGTGGAAACTGAGTCTCCAAGAGCTGCCAGAGGAGGCGAGCGGGGACGGCTCTGGTAAGCAGCATGACCACTCTGGCCCCAAGCCTCTCGGTGGAGAGTTCAAAGACCTGTGGTGTAGACGGCCTTCTTTCGCTAGAAAGAGCAGCGTGGATGCATAGGGCAAGAAGCTGGAGACTTCGCAATGGGGATGAGAGAAATGGGGGATGGCTCCAAAGGACAGTGATCTTGGTTGAAAAACCAGTTAAGGGAGACAGAGGCAGAGCCTGAAGGAGTGAGGAAAACGGAAAGGTTGGGACTAGACTCTCTAGCTGTGGTTTGCAATCTCCCCCAAACATTGGAATCAGCACTGGGGCCTTTAAAAACTACTGATGCCTGGATCCCACCCTTAGAGGTTCTTATTTAATCATCCTGGCGTGTGATCTGGACATTGGAACTATTAAAATCTCCCCCAAGGTGGTTCCGGTATGCAGTCAGGATCTCTGGAGAGTAAAGGGTGACACCAAAAAGAGGAGTAAAAAGGCACTGAGCACCATTGAAAGGCCAGGATGACAAGAAAATCAGTAGGAGGGTATGTTAGGCATTTAAAGAAGATGCAGATGGTGGAAAGCAAATACCAAGTTACGGGGAATGAGAAGAGTCCATAGGAGGCCCCGGGGTGACCTGCTCCCTTTAAGGGGTGAAGGCTTCATAGCTTAAAGGGAAGGCTTGGTAACTGGTGCCACGCAAAGGATGCTAGCAAGATGCGCTACTTGTAGTGATGAGATGACAGCTGTAAGTAGGAACATACGGTAAGTACGTCATCAGGTAGAGAATAAATAACTGCTTGAGATTTTTCATCTTATGGTTTGGGGATGTGAAATTCTACATCCCTCACTAAATTCGCAGTAAGAAGCTGAACAAGGTACATTCCCACACTGGCTAACCAGTCCTTCACCAAGTCCTGTAAACTTATCTGGCATCAATATGATATCTGATATTAACAATAAAAAGATAGAAAAATTTAGTTTGATTTTGATACTTTCCTCCCATAATTCCTAGACATGTGTTCTCTACACTGAAAATTAGGTACTCTTACTGGTGCTTTATATTCTATATTTTAATGAGAGACTGTCCAGTACTAGTAGCAAGAGAAAAAGTAGTGAAATGGATGGCCATCAGAATGCAATCAGATTGAATCCTTTCGATAAACAGACTGACAGTAGGGATTAATCTCTAAAAGGTTTACAGTCTTTGACCTAAAACTTCCAAAAATTGGAGACTATCCTGAAGCTTTAATTTAAATTTAGAAAAATCTATCTATCTATCTATCTATCTATCTATCTATCTATCTACACACACACACACATAAGCATTATCTTAAATTGTCAAAAATTGACCAACAGTATTATTTATATATTTATGAAAACATTGTTTTTTAAAAAATTATTATTTTATTATATAATAATAATTTTAAGTGAGAAAGGCAGGATTCAAAATGGATGTTTGTCTGGGAAGATATGTGTATGAAAATAGATGTTACTAAGCTATAGAGAAAGACAAAAAATAGTATCAATTTACATAAAACTATGTAAAGGACTGAATGGAAATGAATCAAAATATTAATGAAGGACTGCTTCGGGATCATGAATTAATGGGTGATTTTTTATCTTGTTCTTTTTCCTCTATTTCCCAATTATCTACTGGGAACATTATAATTTTTTTAAGATTTGTTTATTTACTTATTTATTTGAGAGAGAGAGCACAAAGCACAAGTGGGGAGAGGGGCAGAGGGAGAGGAAGAGAGAATCCCAAGCCGACTGTCCACTGAGCACAGATCCTGACTTGGGGCTCAGTCCCACAACCCTGAGATCATGACCTGCACAGAACTCAAGAATCGGATACTTAACCAACTGAGCCACCCAGGGGCCCCATATTATTATTTTTATACCAGAGGAAAAAGAAGATAGTCTTAAAAATAGAATTTAAGGTGGGCAAGGCACAGCACATACCCTGACATGTAGCTTGTGCTTCTCTCATGTCTTCTAGGTGACCCAGAGCCCCTGGAGCAGCAGAGGCAGCAGATCATTAATGAGGAAGGCACGGAATTATTCTCCTACAAAGGCAACGATGTGGAGTACTTTATATCTTCTAGTTCCCCATCTGGTTTATATCAGTTGGAGCTTCTTTCAACGGAGAAAGACACACATTTCAAAGTCTATGCCACCACAACGCCAGAGTCTGATCAGCCCTACCCCGAATTACCTTATGACCCCAGAGTAGATGTCACCTCCCTGGGACGCACCACGGTCACTTTGGCCTGGAAACCGAGCCCCACGGCCTCCTTGCTGAGACAACCCATTCAGTACTGTGTGGTCATCAACAAAGAGCACAATTTCAAAAGTCTCTGTGCCGTAGAAGCCAAACTGAGCGCAGATGACGCTTTTATGATGGCTCCCAAACCCGGTCTGGACTTCAGCCCATTTGACTTTGCCCATTTCGGGTTTCCTTCAGAGAATTCGGGTAAAGACCGCAGCTTCCTAGCAAAGCCTTCTCCGAAACTGGGGCGGCACGTCTACTCGAGGCCCAAGGTCGACATTCAGAAAATCTGCATCGGAAACAAGAACATCTTCACCGTCTCGGATCTGAAGCCCGACACGCAATACTACTTTGACGTCTTCGTGGCCAACAGCAACAGCAACATGAGTACGGCGTACGTGGGCACCTTCGCCAGGACCAAGGAGGAAGCGAAACAGAAGACAGTGGAGCTGAAAGACGGGAAAGTTACGGACGTATTCGTCAAACGGAAGGGAGCCAAGTTTTTACGGTTTGCGCCAGTCTCTTCTCACCAAAAAGTCACTTTCTTTATTCACTCTTGTCTGGATGCTATTCAAATCCAAGTGAAAAGGGACGGGAAACTTCTCCTGTCTCAGAATGTGGAAGGCATTCGGCAGTTTCAGCTTCGAGGAAAGCCCAAAGCGAAGTATCTCATCCGACTGAAAGGACACAAGAAAGGAGCATCGATGTTGAAAATACTGGCTACCACAAGGCCTAGCAAGCAGCCGTTTCCCGCTCTTCCTGAAGACACAAGAATCAAAGCCTTCGACAAGCTCCGCACCTGTTCTTCGGCCACCGTGGCTTGGCTAGGCACTCAGGAGAGGAACAAGTTCTGCATCTACAAAAAGGAAGTGGACGACAGCTACAATGAAGACCAGAAGAAAAGAGAGCAGAACCAATGCCTAGGACCAGATACGAGGAAGAAATCAGAGAAAGTCCTCTGTAAATATTTCCACAGTCAAAACCTACAGAAAGCAGTGACCACGGAAACAATTAAGGGACTTCTGCCCGGAAAGTCTTACCTGCTGGATGTGTATGTCATAGGACATGGGGGGCACTCGGTGAAGTATCAGAGTAAAGTCGTGAAAACCAGGAAGTTCTGTTAGTTACCTCGTATGGAGAGATGCTGATTACATAGACCTGCGGGAGAGACATGGAATCACTTTAAATATGAACTGACTGCTCCTACGGCTGACAGGAGTGGTGACCGGTCCTTGGACTGTGCAGGGGAGGGTATCAGCTTGTGTATATTGGTGTTTATATGAGTCACTGTTGAGGAGCCTTGTTCTAGAGTGCCTCAATGGTACCTGGTGTGCGTCTGCTGCCCGTGTCAAAGAGAGAGGGCATCTGGAAGGAACTGCCATCCCTTGCTTTGACCACTGCATGAACTGCTTCTAAATTATTTTATTACCTGAAAATTTAAAATATGCCATGCATTGCACACATCCACAAATGCAAATCATTCCTCTCTATAGATGCTAGGATATATATAAATTATTTTATAAAGTCTCGTTTTAAATGTCAGTGTTTCTATGATTGTAAACTATTAAATTCTTTTCCTGTTAAAGTACAGATCTAATCTAAGTATATAATTAAGTGGACAGCCCTCTAGTCAGTTATATTGCTATTGTAAATTCTTATCTGTTGAGTAAAAGGTTTAAATACTGTATGTATCTCATGTACAAAGTTGACATACATTATATTCATGTACATAAAATTAAAGATATTAGATTATATACTGTTCGTTTTCCCAAGCAGCTACCAAGGTGTATTCAATTTCTATTCTGTTCACAAGACTGCGCCCTTATATAATTTGGCACCAGAAACTACCCTTCTTGTAATAGTTAAAATAGCACACTGCAGCTCTCTCAAGTTACTGTGGCATTAGAGATAGTTCCTACAGTTTGCTTTCGGAAGGTGAATTGGAGCCAGGTGTCATGAGAGTTGAGGGACTTCCAACAGACTTATTTTAAAAGAATAGATTAAGCCAAACACTGTAGCTTAATAAGGATTCAACAGGTCGTTCTTAACATCCTAAAATATATTGCACTTATTTTAAAAATAAGCATCAATTTAAAGTACAAAATTGGGATATCCCAAGTATTTTCCATCTGTTTGAGTATTAGCAAGATAACGACTTCAATGTCTATCTGAAGCAATCTAGCAACCACCAATTTGGACTTTATTTGGTAATGAGATGACAGAAGCTACTGTTTTGATAACATTAACAGTCCGATACTTTGATTTTTCATGAATTTTTACAAAGTAATTTAGGCATTAAGATAAAATTTAGGCCAATAATAACAGAAACCATGTAACGAAGACTGCACAAAGAGCACCTTTAGATAATTTCATTCTCCACAGTTCTATACATGAGTTGTCATGAGAACATTAGATCAGGATTCAGAAGAGTATAGAATTTGCAACCACCTAAGCTATGTAACTTTAGGGAAATCCGTTAACTCCCACTGTCCCCTTGCCCATTTATAAATCAGGCAGTGACAGATTCGGATAAGATGACATCAGAAGATACTTTGTATTATAAGACATTGTCTTTTGTAGAATTCTCTGATTCTGAAATTATAAAGCGCTCCTGTAGCTACAAGTGGGGACAGATGCAATCTCCTGACCTCTACATTGTCCCCTACATGCTGGTACCACCCTTCATATGGCGGGCACGCGTCAGTAGCATTCCTATGGAGCGGAGCATTGCTATGGCCGAGGGAGTATACGCGGGGGTCGTTATGAAAGGTCCCCTGACCACCTGAGGATAAAATATCTCTCCTAAAAAGCCATCGTCCAACTTCTCTGGGTTATGATAGCAAAAGAAAATTGATCACATCTCCATAAAGCGGTAATGGTACCTGAAAGATTTTTAAAAAGAAAAAGAAAGGACATGTGCCCAGTGGCCATGTGGCCAGTCAACCTGGAAGGAGAACTTTAAAACTGACAACATCCCAGAGATGTTACAGCCTAAGCTATAAACATGGTGCATTTGGAAGGAGAATTGACTTTCTCTTATTACTCACAAATATGTTATTATAGAGCAGTGTGCTAGATGGAACGACAGTGGATCAAAGAGTTATTGCAGCTTCCGAAGGCAATGGACTTACTCTCAGATATTGCTTAATGCCTGCAAACCCCTGGGAAGCCGGCCAAGTCAATTTAACCAAGCTTTTACCTTTCAGCCAGCTGCGATGGTAGTTTCTACATAGTCTGGATAAATTTGAGAATTCTTTCATGGCCCCAGTGAAATTTTCCTTTTAGAGCTTACAGGCAAATTAAATGCACATTGTGAAACTTCTATCACTCATAAAGAAAGGGAAAAACCTATTAAAAATAAAGATCTCATTTACTAATGTGTTAGATTTTTAGGAGCACTCACGTGAACCGGAGACAACAAAGAGAAACTTTTCTTCATTAACAAAGAGCTAGAAAGTCGCTACTATGAAAGCACCACCTTGTCTTCATTAAAATCCTAGGATAGCTGTTTTGAGAGCAGGGCATTTGGAACCCCAAGGATAGCCACTGTATCATTGAGGAGGGAAGAATCTTTAAGGACATTTAGTTCAAGGTCACCATCTTTATTTTTCAGGTTCAAAAGAAATTGAAGACTAGAGAAATAAAAATAAAGTTCTCATAGTCCAAACAGATAACAAAATACTTATCAGAGTATGAATCACTAATTCGTGGGGGGGGAGTCACTTATGGATCATTTTCCAAAAGGAAATAGATTTTTTGTCTTATTTATTATTGCAAAGCAACTTATTCTTAAAGGCCATTTCGGATTTTCTTAAGAATGTGTGTGTAACCTATAACTGACAACTTCAAACTTGTGAGAAAAAAATTAAGTTTAGTTATTTTCAAANAAGTAGTGGAACTACCCAGATTCCAAAATACTTATCAGAGTATGAATCACTAATTCGTGGGGGGGGAGTCACTTATGGATCATTTTCCAAAAGGAAATAGATTTTTTGTCTTATTTATTATTGCAAAGCAACTTATTCTTAAAGGCCATTTCGGATTTTCTTAAGAATGTGTGTGTAACCTATAACTGACAACTTCAAACTTGTAAGAAAAAAATTATGTTTAGTTATTTTCAAAGACACGAAGTATTTTAGGTTTTCATTCACACACAAACTTGGGGCTATAAGATCATTAATCAATTGTAATGATAAGCCCTGTATTTTTTAAATCTAAAACTATTCAGAATCTATAAAAACTTATACCAGATGAATGTCTTGGTTAAATTACTTTACAATCAATGTCTACATTAATTTTCTAAATGTGCATGGATTAAAGGGTATGTGCTGGAAAGGATATGTCCATTTCTTATTTTCATTACTCTGAGTACCTTTGAAAAAATTATGATTTTGGTATCTTGAAAAGCCAAATGAAATGACTTCAATAAAANCCAATCAATGTCTACATTAATTTTCTAAATGTGCATGGATTAAAGGGTATGTGCTGGAAAGGATATGTTCATTTCTTATTTTCGTTACTCTGAGTACCTTTGAAAAAATTATGATTTTGGTATCTTGAAAAGCCAAATGAAATGACTTCAATAAAAAAAAAATCACTTAGATGAACTTTACAGTTTGAAATCAGCTTAATGATTCTTAATAGATTGGGAGGTCCAGATGCATTCAGTGAAAACATGCAGACACACACACTAAGTTTTGTATACAATTCAAGGGTCTAATGGACCCAAAACCAATCGGGATCTCTTCCAGTACTTTACCAAACCCTCTTAGAGATCATCTATTTCAACTACGTCATTTTACAGATGAAGAAATTGAGGCCCAACAAGGCCAGAACCCAGATTCCTATACTCCCGATTTAACATTCGCCCTAGGTCTTCATGTTAAGCGTTTCTTTACTCCTCCAGAGTTGGCTGCTTTGTCTCTACTTCGAGGCTGGCTTCAAAGCAAAACAAAACAAGTTAGCATCTAACTTGAAACCAAGGTCATCTGGAGCATGTCCAACCACTTCTTTCCCCACTTTGATAGGGTGTGATAGACATAAAATCATCTGGGAACTTGACTTCGGGTTGTCTCAGCAGCACCAAGAGAAGAGACCAGGCCAGACTTCAGCTGTCCTCTGTTTGTAGCTGTCCACATGAGCTGTGAGGCATCAGGGCACACTCCTCACTGGGTTTTTCCCGGAGAATTTTAGCCAGAAAAACATACAGTGGTTTGGGCTTTGGGCCTTTGTTGCCGCTTTGAAGGTGGAGATTGGGAGAGAGGAGGGCAGGGAGATGAAATAGAGCATGGAGAAAAGTAGGTTTTTATCTAATTTCCTTCTGTAAGGGGCCTGAGAGGACAAGGGCAGTGAGAGACCTACTGTAGCTTAATTTTATCAAGATTTGGGATTCTGTTTTATGTGCAAAATTACACTGGAAAATTTGACCTGGATCACCACTCACTCTATTAAAATTGTACCCGCTGATTGACATTCTCATTTCCTAGGAAGGGTTGTTCATGTTATTTGGATAAGATTTTCCGTTCTGTTTATTCACATTCCTCCTTCTCAATCTTTGAGAAACAAAGTTAGTAATCAAAATTTAGAGAGAAAGTTACTGAGAATGGCTTTTCATAGCCACCCTTATACCTCTTTCAAAGATATTTTTAAATGTTTTCAAAGTGTAAAGTAAATAGAAGGCTATTTCCTGCCATCACAGACAAGTACTAGGTTCCAAGGTTGAAGAGTGCATGGCCCTCGGCATAGTTACATTGCCATCTTGTCATCATTCAGATGCCACTGAAGATATGACGGCATCAGCTACCCCAGGAGTGTTAGAGGGGGAGGAAAGTAGTGCAAGGAGGAACATTGAGTCCTCATAAAAGACTCATTAAAAAATAGAAATAAGGATGAATGTAATTCATCCTCCCATTAGGCTACAGGGGAGCACTTTCATGTAAGCGTAAGGTTTTCTTGAAAATTGTCAGAAATGTAAAGTTTAGAGACGTCGAGCCATGGACACATCAAGCACCCTCCCAGGATGTGGATGTATCCCAAGACTTCAGAATTTTAAATAATATTTGAATTAAGACAAAGGTGTAATACAGAGAAATTAGAGCATATCAGTTCTCACTGTGGGTGATGAGAATCAGACAGAAGAGTCTGGAAAAAAAATAATCATCTTATAATAAGAGATGTAATGAATGTGTTGCTTTGCTTTTGAGTCCAAAATTGTTGTCAGAAACTGAGTTTTAAGTACCAATTTCAAAATGTTTTGGTTCTCTCTCTTCTTGTATAAATACCTGCCGAGATTAATGTTGCCATAATTCGGAAATAAGCAAATCTATTTCTTATCTATAGTTCGCTCTTGGTATAATCCTTCTAACTTGTGTAAATAAGGGAGCACAGAATAATATACACAGCGTTTTTTAAATGAATTTTGAAAAGATTTTATTTATTTAGAGAGAGAGAGACTGCTAGCAGGGGAAGGGGCAGAGGGAGAGAGAGAATCCTCCAGCAGACTGTGCTGAGCTCAGAGCCCAATGTGGGGCTTGATCCCACAACCCTGAGATCACGACCTGAGTCAAAACCAAGAATCAGACGCTTAACCGACTGAGCCACCCAGGTGCCCCATATGCAGTTGTTTTAAGATATACTTGACAAAACCCCAAATGTCCATCCTTAATTATAACTCTGACAGGGTTTTGATCCTGAGAAAAACTGTTTATAACAAACAGAACCAAGTACATTAATACACAGTAGGGTTAGAGGTTAGACTGTTCAGTCTCATCCCTTCCTATAAAATGAACTCAGACCTATTAAATAGGATTAATGTGATAGTTGCTTTTACCATTCAGGCGGGAAATGTTCCACAATGTCAGAACAAGAGCAGTTTTTAGAAGCAGCTTGTTACCCTCAAGGGCCACTGAGATATCCCTAGGCCTTCGTGTTTGACCCCTCTCATGCTCATCTGTGGATCCGCACGGCCAAGTCACTAGCTTGTGGCTTAACCATGTAACGGTTGTAACAGCAGATCTAGTTTGCTCTACGAGCCATTTGCTAAGAGCAACTGGTATAATCACAAATACGGCCCATTTCCAATGGCTGAGTTTCCATGTATCCTAGCAGCCACAAGTAGCCTTAGCGACATTTAACGTGTCCTACTCTTTCTGGACGGAGTAAGAATGTATACCTGAGACAGGAGGCACTGAGACAAGCAAGAGAGACAAACAAGTATGCATATACTTTTTAAGTAACCAAATAAAACGTAACCAGTTTTACTATGGTAAAATGTCACTTTAAGAACAATTTTTAAAGAAATCACAGGCTCTTTTGGCTGGCTATTTTTAAATGGTAGTATTGAGTATCTCCTTCCTGCTGAAGAAAGCTTGCCATTCTTTCTCAAATAAAGAGTCCAAGATCTAAATTACAGGTTGCGGAATTTTTGCTTTTTTCCATTACGTACAGGATAACGGGTTCTCTTGGGTTACTCACGGGTGATCTCTTCAGGTATGGAAAAAGATGACAAAGGTATGACAGCAGGGTAAGATCACAACATTGACATTTGGATTGCTTGTGTTTTGTGCAAGTTCCGTGGACTAATGGCAGAGAGCCGCGCTTCAAATACAGCTGTGTGCTGAGCAAACTTGACTGCTCTAAATTCTGAACGCCCGCTCCTTTGCCAAGTCCATGGGCAAGCATTCCGGGAGGCCTGAGTTGAAATGTGCAGATAAATACTCAGTTCTGGGAGTTTTGGTGCCAAAGCATACAGAATATTTATGCTCTGCTATGGAAATCTTGGAAGCACAGAACTTCTGTTTTTAATGTCTCTGTGGATTTAAGACAGTGCTTGACTACTTATTACCTTTCATAAAACGTACTCCTACTTTAAAAATCTCTTGGTGGCTTACCTATATTAAAAAGAGGAAAAGAATACTTTTTGATTCCACTGAGTTTTCTCTTCTCTATTGAAGTTAAGCTTCTAGGAAAAAGGACAGCCATGGAAAGAGTATAGTAGAAACGGGACTTTTGGCGTGTGGGTTTTTTGTTTTTTTTTTTTAACTCCTGTGATTTGAGCTTTCTCATTTGTAAAATGAGAAGACTGATGATCTCTAAGATTCCTTTTGGAAAAGCAGGGAAACGAACAACCTTTAAGGACATACTGAGTGCCAGGCGTGGGAAATACAGTTAATTAATCCTAAAAACTCTGAGATGAAGACATTATTGTAGTCTCACTGAACAGACAAGTACCCCAAAGAACAAAGGAATTGCACAATGTGCTCAGGGTCACTAAGTGGATACGAAGTGGATACATCTGGCTCCAAAGTCGTGCATCTTTCTCCTTCCACTCGTGCGATTGCGAGCTCCAGTGCTCATTAGTGAACCAGAATTCCATCAGAAGAGAATACATGAAGAGAAGGTTGATAAAAAATGGGAAAAAGTTAAAATACATTTAAAGCTTGGCCTGAACACTTAGAAACAAATGATCTTTGACAGATAAATACAGAGAGCTGGAGACGGAAGAGAAATCATTCACAAAATATTGCTTAATTCCTTTAACTGGGCAGAATTTTTCCATTTTAATGATGTCTTATACTATGCCACAACAATCTTGCTCGGTATTTGCTTACAGACCTTATTATATATTGCTGTAATGCTCACATATGATATACTGTGTGTCGGTAAGATGATGCCAATAAACGTTTATTTGATGCTTCTGTGTTTTAGAATACAAATAGGTGTCTGTGGTGGTTTTAGTTTTGTCTCAGTTTTGCCTTTATACATATTTGCCTTCTTTTGTTAGTTTTTTAATGGCAGAAACTTACTGGGCCTTCGTTATACGTGAAGCCCCGAGTAGAGGCATTATGACATTAATACACAGGACAGTCTTAGGAGGGGGATACTATTATTTTCCACATTCTACTGATGAAGAAACAAATCAAAGGTCAGAGAAGTTAAGGTGCTTCCCCAACATCACACAGCTAATAGGGGTACAGCCCAGTGTCAAATCCAGGGTTATAGATAAAGCCAATGCTGGAAGGCATGGCTCCTATACCTTGCTTTTGGTTTCTATGGAATCCACGGGCACACATTCACTTTCACAGTATGTTGGACTTGTGCTCATTTCACCAAGGATTTGCTTTCTTGGTGCATCGGGTACTTGCTATTAATACTCTTCTGATACACTTTCTTACATCTTTACTCCCATACAAAGTCTTCCTATGTATTTCGCACTGAAGAGGCACATAGCTATTGCCTGAGTCCCAGACTGAGAGCTGGCGAGCCCTGTGCCCTGCGTGGGGAAGGAAGGAGCTGCTGACGAGTTTCGGGTACCGCCTTTGCGGCTGGGAAGGTAGCCGACGTGGCTTCTTTAATGGTGCTCTTTCCTGGACAATGCGAAGGAGGGATGAGCGCCCTGCTGCCTCTCTTGCCCCTCCCCCACTTTAAAAATATTTTCCCCGAATTCCTAAGGCAACGTTTGGTATTAAAAAACCCTTCAACATGACTAAAACACGTAACATGAAACTCGAATCTTCACTCTAATTTCATTCCCCAAAGAAAACTACTTTCTACAATTCTGTTCACATGCCAGTGCTTTTTCCTTCCCTGTACATAAACAAATATTTATTATTATTATTGATTTTTCTCAAATACGGAATTATACTAAATACACTGTTTTGTAACTGGCTTTTATCATCGAACTTGATTTTTGGTCCTCATTCCATGTCGGCTTGATCTCATTCTCTTTTGTTTTACACATCGCTTCTTCCCAGAAGTGGCCCTCAGACGTGTGAAGTGTGTATCAGCATAAACACACGGGGGTGACCTACCGCAGTTACAGATGACACCATCCTCAAGGTCACTGCTGAATCAACGCCGGCCTCTCCTCCGTCCCTTGTGACACATGAGCTTTCTCTCCCAACAAGTGCCAATGACTCTCTCTGCCCTAACTCTCCTGCGGCTTGTCATCTAAGCTGTCAAGGCCTGGACTAAAGCCTCAGTCCTGGCAGCTTCTGCATAGGCCAGTTTTAGCAAGAATCCTGCTAGAGGGACGGCTTGGTGGCTTCAGCCTTCAGCTCAGGTCATGATCCCTGCGTCCCGGGATCGAGCCCACATCAGGCTCTCTGCTCAGCAGGGAGTCTGCTTCTCCCAATCCTTCCCCCTCATGCTCTGTCTCTATCTCAAAAAAAAAAAAAAAAAATCCTGCTAGAATCCTGTACCCCAGATACCTGATAGCTCTTGATAGCTGACCAAATCCCTCATTCCTCATCACCGCCCAGATAATATCTTACCGTCCAGGCTTGCCTGCAGCAAGAATCCTGTTCAGTCCATTTAGCCAGAATGACCATCCTCTCATAGTCATTTTCCATCTGCAGACCCCTCCCCCACCCTGCCACTTGGCTGAAAACCCCTGCTTCTCTTTGTTGTTTCTAGACTCGAACTGGATCCCTCTCCACTACGGCAAAACCCCACTGCAGTCATCTCTAGACCTAGTGTAACAGTCTTGAATGAAGTCCGTCCTACCCTCTTAACAGATGTCTGAGTAACTTTTTCTTTAACACAAGTAAAACACTTTCAGAACTCGTCTTCTTCGGCCACATCTGCACCTTTGTGGGAGTGCTCACCCCCACAATATGGAATATTGCTTAGAGGTTAATGCACACATAATTCTAAGAAACAGAGAAATATACTCAAACATGAGTTCAAAGGAAACGTTTGTGAAGCCCGGTTTTAGGGATTTTTATGTTAACATTTATATTACACATTGTTTGGGATGATCCGCGTTTCTGTTCCACACTAATCAAGTTGACATTTGGCAAGTAAAGCTGACGATCTACATTGTCCCCGAATCCATGTGATATAGAGGTTGGGTTAAAAGCAGGTCACCCCCTCGCTTCTCTTTGACTGTTGCCCTCACAAACCTCTACCCCCCCCACCCACTTAATCCAATAAAAGCAAGGAAAGGAGTCCTTTCAAAGTATGTTTCACTCTGCATGTGTGTTGAGCTGTAATCAGTTTCTTATCCGGGGAAGGAACAGTGAGGAAGGAAAGTCTTATCTTTCCACCATTACTCCCAAACAATTCTGCGGTGGGTGAAAATTTCAGCCACAGTCAAATCACCTTGAAGCTTTCTCCTTTGTCTGCTGCCCTTGGAGCATTCGGGAAGGGGACTGATAGGGCAGGCACTGAAGAGAGCCAACAGCATCTCGGTCCCCTGGGAGTTAAATGTAAAGCCACCTGAAAGGATTTCCAACTAAAATGGAACCAGAGGCTGTGAAATGGAGAACCTCGCGCATGTACCATCAGGAGAATGAAACTTAAGAACCAAGAGACAGATCTCCCATAGAAAACCAAAACTTATCTCATGACCACTGAACATCTGACAAGAATCTCTCCCCATTCTCAAGCCAATGAACTTACTGACCAGAACTTGCCTAGACTTTCTGCTCTTTGCACTCCTTGCCCAAAAGTACAACTCACCCCAGATCTTCAATGGCCTCCCTAGAGCTTACTGCACTTGCATTTCCCCAATTGCAATCCCTCTGCTGTTCCCAAGTAAGCTCAATTTTTGGTCATTCAAGCTTGCCTCAGTTACCTCCTTACCTAGGGTAACACACTCTTCTCTAACAAAAGCTTGAGCAAATAGCTTTAATATTCCTATTTCATGCTCATTCCAAATTCTGATTAAACAAAGCGACCATAAAAAAGAAAATGAAACTACTCTCAAAGGACCTATACTGGACTAAACTAAGAATTGAAAAGTATTTTTAAAGAGTGTATAATAAAAATTATTACTGCATCTGCATTTTGGGTAAGATAAAATACAAAGTTTATGCCAACATCTGGTTTGTTGTACATCTGATTTATACGTATTTACAAAAAAATTATATGTATTTTATGTAAATGCACAAAGGATATGAAGTTATTTACAAAAAGCATGTATAGAATATAATAACCATAAAATATTTGTCTTGAATTTATACTCTCGTGTTCCAGAATGAGAATGCATTCTAATTTTTCTTTCTCTTACTGCCTTTGTCTGGTTTTCTTACAAAAGTTATCTATGCCTCACAAAATTAATTGGGAGGCTTTCCTTTTCTCTTTATCCTCAGAAACAATTTGTATAATATTAGGGGTTATTGGTTTTTTGAATATTTGATAAAACACACCTGGGAACCATCTGGTTCTATCATCCTTTGGAGCCTTATGACTACTTATTCTATTTGTTTACTAATCGTATTCTACTCAGTTTTCCTATTCCATCTTCAAAATTTTAACTCATATTTTCCTTTAGAACTTGTCATTAAATTTTCAAATGCCCTGTTCCAAAATTGTTCACAGTATTATGTTACAGTCTTTAAATATTCTGTCTATATATAGTTTACTTTTTAAATTATTTTTCAAATTACTTGTGTCTTATTTTCTTAAAAGCTTCTCATGAACTTATCTATTGTTTTATTTTTCTCAAAGAAAGCAGAAGCTTCTAAATTTTTTAATCTTCTAAATTTTCTAACAAGTGTCTTTATTATTATTCTTTTTGATTTACTACATCCCCATGATTTATTTATTTATAACTGGAAGTTTTACCTCTTGACCCCCTTTGCACATTTTGCACCCCCCCCGGCTCTATCTGAGAAGGATTTGGGTTCCCAAGAGCCCTTGGTTCTCAGTCTACTGGATGTGAGCCCCATTGGTGTTCAGAGCCAGACATTTTGGGCGCTTGTCTCTCCATTGCAGGACCCGAGGGTAAGGGTGCCTCAGGTAAGGCACAAACCCCTCGCTCCTCAGGAAGAAGCTCCAGATATGTGAGACCCCTCCTGATTGTAGGTCACACCACTGGGGTGGGGTTTTTGTGAGACAGCTTCTCTGCCTCTTTTACCATCTTGATGGGGCTCTTTTCTCATTGTTGTAAAGGAACTCTTCAGCTAGTTTTCAGGTCTTTTTCAGGGAATTGTTTCATATGTAACTGTTGATTCCGTGTGTCTGTGGGAGGAGGTGAGTTCAGTATCTTCCTACACCACCATCTTGGACCACCTTCTCTGGGTTTTATGTTAATTTCCAACGTTAACTTCATTTCTTTCTTCAGTCTGCTTTCTTTGCTTTTATACTGTTTTTTAAAGCACATGAGTTGATCACTTTGCTTATTTATCTTTACTTTGTTATATTCTACCAGTATACCTTAATGCATGCAAATTTTAAGGAATCATTTAAGAAGTCCGGACATCTCAGAATGGAACACAGATTTTGAC
Source organism: Ailuropoda melanoleuca (assembly GCF_002007445.2). Lineage (NCBI taxonomy): Eukaryota > Metazoa > Chordata > Mammalia > Carnivora > Ursidae > Ailuropoda > Ailuropoda melanoleuca. Next base: position 130,185,247 of record NC_048222.1, read on the forward strand.
CAGAGAATCTAGTTGTATTACAAACGTATGAAACAATCTCACTGTAGGGAATGGGGGGAAAGTTGCTGACCTAAGTTACTTTGAAAAATGTGTAAGATTAAGAGCAAAAGAAACTACGTGGGCACTGTAGTCCAGTTGATAAACTTGTTTCCCATTGAGCTAAGTGTTAATTCTGATACTGTTACACATGTATACAGGAATTGTACGATTAGATAAAATGTATGGCAGATGGAAAGACAGGTTTCTCACTGTTGGAATGGGACTTTACCAATAAGCAAGGAAATGAGGAAGCTAGAGTGAGTGATCCATGTGGTAATGGAATAGAGTTGGAGATACCATTATAAACTCATGTTTATATTAAGATAGATACAGATATTTACATGTGGAAAAATTAATCAATATATGTATATACACAGCTGACCATACATACACAAATTTCCATGTTTTGTCAGCTGAGAGGGCCTAGAAGCAATGATATCCCAGCAATAAGCACACCTAACACCCAGATCTTGGTTTCTGTCTTAGTCTATTTGGACTACTATAACAAAATACCATCCTGGGTAGCTTATAAACAACAGAAATTTAACTCTCACAGTTCTGAAGGCTATAAGCGCAAGATCTGGGTGCCATTATGGTCAGGTTCTAGTGAGGGCCCTATGAAGTGTTGCCAACTGCCAACTTCTCAGTGTGTCCTTACATGGTAGAAGGGATGAGCTAGCGTTCTGGGTCTCTTTTATAAGGACACTAATTCCATTCATGCGGGCTCTGCCCCCAAGAGCTAATCACCTCCCAAAGGCTCCACTTCCTAATACCTTCAGCTTAAGTATTAGGTTTTCAATATATGAATTTTGGGTTCAAGTTATTAAGGTCAACATCAACAATGATACTGATCTTGATAGCAAGTACCCTGACATGATCTTCCATAGACTCGGGCCCCAAAAACCCATAGCCCCAACCTAATCATGAGAAAATCATCAGAGAAATTCTGACTGAGGGACATTCTACAAAATGCCTTACCAGTACTTCTCAAAACTGTCAAGATCATCAAAAACAAGGAAAACCTGAGAAATGGTCACACCTAAGAGGAGCCAAAGGACATTAAATAAAAACTAAGGAAATATCAGTGAAGTATGGGCTTTGGTTAATAATAATGCATCAATATTGGTTCATTAATTGTAACAAATATGATATAGGAATATATAATGCTAATAATAAGACAGTTGGGTGTAAGGTATATAGGAATCCTCTGTACTATCCACAATTTTCCAGTAAATCTAAATTTTTTTAAAAAGTGGAATATATTAAAAGAAGTAGATGTTGCCTTGTGACCTGAAAAATCTTAAAAATGATTCCAGCATGGTCAAGTACTGAAAAATATAGTTTTCTAGTGAATCTACCAGAATGTTCTAGGTGTACATATATCCGTAAGTTCTTAAATGGATGTATCCACTGTATTCAGCTTACTGAATATTTGCTGAATGAATAAATGAATATACAAACCAATGTAAAACTAAAGTCACTGGTTGCTTTTTTTTTTTTTTAATTCATTCATTTCTTCAGCAGATATTTGCTGGGTGCTATCTGTGGACCAGGTACCATGCTAGGTATTTGGTACATAAACTCCAAACAGATGAAAGACCTCGATGTGAGACAGGAATCCATCAAAATCATAGAGGAGAACATAGGCTGCAACCTCTGTGACATTGGCTACAGAAAATTTTTCATGATACATCTCCAAAGGCAAGAGAAACAAAAGAAAAAATGAACTTGTGGGACTTTGTCAAGATAAAAACCTTCTGCATAGCCAAGGAAACAGTCAAAAAAACTAAGAGGCAGCCCACGGAATGGGAGAAGATATTTGCAAATGGTGCTACAGATAAAAGACTGGTATCCAAGATCTACAAAGAACTTCTCAAACTCAATACACAAGAAACAAATAATCAAATCAAAAAATGGGCAGAAAATATGAACAGACACTTTTCCAAGAAGACATACAAATGGCTAACAGACACATGAAAAAATGTTCAACATCATTAGCCATCAGGGAAATTCAAACCAAAACCACATTGAGATACCACCTTATGCCAGTTAGAATGGCAAAAATTGACAAGGCAGGAAACCAAATGTTGGAGAGGATGTGGAGAAAGGGGATCCCTCTTACACAGTTGGTGGGAATGCAAGTGGGTACAGCCACTTTGGAAAACAGTGTGGAGGTCCCTTAAAAAGTTAAAAATTGAGCTACCCTATGACCCAGCCATCGCACTACTGGGTGTTTACCCCAAAGATACAGACGTAGTGAAGAGAAGGGCCATATGCACCCCAATGTTCATAGCAGCATTGTCCACAATAGCTAAATCGTGGAAGGAGCCGAGATGCCCTTCAACAGATGACTGGATTAAGAAGATGTGGTCCATATATACAGTGGAATATTACTCAGCCATCAGAAAGAAAGACTATCCAACATTTGCAGCAACATGGACAGGACTGGAGGAGATTGTGCTAAGTGAAATAAGTCAAGGAGACAAAGACAATTATCATATGGTTTCACTCATTTATGGAACATAAGAAATAGCAGGAAGATCGGTAGGAGAAGGAAGGGAAGAATGAAGGGGGGGTAAACAGAAGGGGAATGAACCACGAGAGACTGTGGACTCTGGGAAACAAACTGAGGGCTTCAGAGGGGAGGGGGCTGGGGGATTGGGTTAGGCCGGTGATGGGTATTAAGGAGGGCACATATTGCATGGAGCACTGGGTGTTATACACAAATAATGAAGGATGGAACACTACATCAAAAACTAAGGATATACTGTGTGGTGACTAACATAACATAATAAAAAATTATTATTAAAAAAATAATAATAATAGGGGAAAAGCAGATACCATCACTGCCTTCCCAGAAAGTGTAGTCTAGCCAACACTCAACTATTCTTTTTGACAACCAAGATGAGGCAGCTACCCACTGAGGTTACTGCTGGCTCCAGCAGTAACAATGTACAGCCAAGAGAGCCAAAGTCCAGCCCAAATATTTTCTGAGTCCTAAATATTTTAGCTTGGGGAGGAAAGGGAGAAGAAAGCATCCAATTCTTTAGAAGCAGTTTCAATCATTAAGATATAATTTAAATAAAACAAGAGAAGGAGGTAAAAGGAACTGATAGAATGTAGCCCTGTTTTTCAGGGATTGAGAGACCTTGGCCTTGACTCTGACATGTCCGTGTTAAAATGTGGAAGTTCTCCGCCTCGGCATTGTTCTCCTGGGCCCTGCACGCAGCAGAACCCGGGTCACGGGGGGCAGACGAGAGCGGCAGGCAGCACAGCCACAGAGCACTCAGTCAGAGCCCGAGGTGTGGCAGTTTGCTATGATTTGAGGCGCAGCCAGAATTTTGCAAAGCATTCAGGAAGGAAGCAGAGCCTTCTAATGAAACCCATATATGCTTAAACCGTCTACACTGACTACATGTGAGATATGTGTCTTCGCCAAGAAAATAAAGCTGAAAGTAGCACAAGCCTAACGTCAGAGGGCCTTAAATTCATATGCCAGCTCCTTCATCTACTAACAAGGTCACCTTGGACGAGTTGCTTTGTTAAGCAAACTGCGGCTCAGAAAGGTCCAGCAAACTGCCCCGATCCTAAGGCTGAGCCTCAAAGTCATTCTGACTTTAACGCACAGGCCGTTTCCACTTCCCAAAGCTGCCTTCCTGACAGAAAACCCTGAGGAACTCGGCGGTGTCGCCACCAGGGTCAGCTGCCTGTCCCCAAGAGAAGAAGGTCCAGAGTGAGTGGGGCCACACCTTGCCACACCCCTGACTGGTGAACTCAAGTGCTGAATTAATTCCCTCGACAGGAGTGATTCCTCTTGCATTTTGCAACATGTAATAGAACCTTCAAGTAAATGAGGGGTATTCCAATACTCATGTGAAAAATTAAAGTAAAACCTAGGGTTACTCTCTAGTCACAAAAGCTGAAGACAACTGCTCTTTTTCTTTGGATTTTGCATTATTTTACTAGGTGAGCCCATTTGAGAAATCCCATGACATTTTTGGTTGACACAACAGTATTTCAGGTACTCACTGGGCATATCTGCCCTTCTCATTAGTGGGCTGATTAATAAGAACATCTTTTAGGTAATTTACCTAAGTTCACTATAACGTTCCTATAGAAAGAAATGACAAGGGTAAAAAGACATAAGCCCTCTGAAACCAAGAGAAAACTTTTATTTAAAATTTTCTGCCTCTGTTGAGCTGCACAAAAAGTCATGACGATAAAGAATAATATATTTCTACAGTAAGTCATAAAGTCAAAGGAACATTCACTTTTATAAGCGGAGAAAGTATACAACGGCTTATAAGGCCCCGAACATGATCTTACTCTCCCAGATCGATGATGGACAGTTTAAGTGAAAGATTATTTTCCCATTAATCCGGGATCACGAGTATGTGCACACTCACCGGAATCAGCCGCCACAGAGAAGTCTGGAATCAGCACACTTCACCAAATTAAAGACTCCATGTTTTCCCTCATGTGTTGTTGTTGATTGCTTGGAAAGCCAATATTTCCAGCCCATTTACTTCAAATTCATTCCACTCCAAGGTGTTATTTTGCATGGCCAGCACTCCCGTGTTACCCCTGGCACAGCTGTTGATTTCTCTGTAATTAAAATCCTTGTGGGGAGAGCAGAAAGCTGGCCTTTTACATCATTTTCTCATTAGTTTGGTTTTTCATTCCTCTTGGATCATTGTTTAGGCTTGTCACAGGGAAACTTTCATTAGGGTCTTTTGGCTGCAATGTTGTTTTAACAGAGCAAATGGAATTTAGAAACCCAAACAAATATCTCTTCATCGTTTTCAATGGATAAAAGAAAGATGCTACTAAACAAAACAACCTTTAGGGGTGTTATTTCAGCTGTTTTGCACACTTGATCTTCACGTTTAGGTAGAGACTGTACTGTCTAAGAAAATTTTACAAATGTTGGGTCACAATTTTAAGGGAGTTAGTTTTCTGGAAGGTATAACATCTAAGTTCCAGAAACTCAAGAATGTGGAAACTCCCTCTGTGCTGTTGACTTTCTTCTCTTGGTCAGGAGCATTAGTCTTGATTGCAGACCCGAAGAGACAATTAGAAATTGTTGCTTTGGGGCATTGCATGTCTTTTAATTTTTATTACTTTTGACCTCAGCCTTCTCTTTCCAGATTCAACTTACCAGGGCATATTTAAATGCCTGTTTAGGTATGTATGTATTAATCTGTAAGATACACATCTATATACCCACCTCTAAATTTGCATCGATTGTAGAAGTCCCTTCTAACTTTGGCCAGATGTGTTATTGCTAGATCAAACAGAACAGAGTCAGGATAGTTGCTTCCCCTCATGCTTGTGCTCTGGGCTGACCTTTATCACCAAGGCATTTAGGGAAGGCTGGTACCAGGCTTTCACACATAGCTAGATTATAGCAAGGAGCCATAAATAAATTCAAGGTTGCTGACACCATTGCAGACAACAGGATCAAAAGAGAAAACTGCATTGAAACTAAATGTTAGCCTTCAATTGTTATCTTTGTGTTGACATTAGTTTTACTAAAGTTTCCTCTCACACTTCCTTTGCCTACTTATAAACCAGATGGAGTCCCCAGAAAACACCGCTAACCGAGTCTCAGAAAAACACCTGCATTTGAAACTGTAAAAATCCAGTGGCTTCCCATTGCCTCCATCACAAAACAACTGTAGAAAATTTATCACTTCAATAAAAGAAGAAAAAGTATGTGTTAATAATAAGCTATGCATGGGGACCTGGCCAACCCTACCATTTAAATGTACTATCCAAACATTACATTTCACCGAGGGCCACCTAAAAATGACTGTTTGCAATAGAGGATAAAAGCCCCTCTTCGGGGTCTGCTTAATGTTATGACTTGAGCTTCTGTGATTAGTTTCTTTAACACAGGCCTCATCCTGAGAAGCTTATGTAATGGTCCTGCTGTTTCAGTCCTAACTTATTAAAAACATTCTGTGACCCTCCACACTTGCCATCTAGATAACGTGGGTGCCTTGAAACAAGGGCTGTAAATCTACAGTGTTATGAAACAGATGGGCTCAAAGGATGAGAAAGGAACAATATACCTTGTCAACAATTCAGAAACAGAATGGAAACCACCTCACCCCTCCACACCAAGTAATTTCTAGCAAGTCATAAAATGACAGAGCTAGAGACTACTACAGATAATTAATCGTGGAAGAGCTCTCTCAGCGGATACAGCGGACAGTCCTCAGTTTAAAGTCAAAGAAATGGTCTTAGAGCATTCAGCAGGTTGCCCGGCGTCACAGGGTACGTTACAGAGGCTTTTCCTTGATTTCTCCTCAAAGGCTTTTTTTTTTCTACAATATTTCCTTTGTTTGGCACTTCCATTCACAGGCACAATTTTAAAATGAGTTAGCAAACTTTAACCTGAGAGTCGTAATTACTTTTCAGAAGTATGTTTAACCATCAAAACTCCATGCAGGTATACGTTTCGGGGTTCAGTGGGAAAAGTGATGCTCAGGAATGTGCCATCCATGACCTCTCCATGTTTCCAACGTGCAATAACACCGAGCATTCAAACTACTCACATTGGAGCTTTGCTATAGAAATAGCATTTACCAGTTTGCAATAAAAACATGAAAACGAGAGATTGGCCTAGAAGTCAGTTCTCCTCTTGGCCACACTTCGGCCGCATTCCATGCCTAATCAAAGTCTATTTTCTTTCGGTAAACAAGTCCGGACCAACTCCCACTAACTGAGGTGCGGAGGCGCAGTGATCAGGGGAACAACTGCGTAAAGCTTACGAGGTACCAGTTGTTTGCAGGCCTCTGGGTGGAACTAAACACTGCCTGTCAGAGCCAAAGGCATCGCTAGTAAATGCCAGAGCTGGTGCGCAAGCCGAGACTCGACATCCCTCTGTCCTTTCAAGTCAGAAAGAGCCATAAACACCGCAAAAGAAGGGTGGCCTCAGCGGGGAGAGGAGAGAATGCTGCTGCTGGGTTTTGTCACATGTGGAATAATGCAGAGGCCTTGTGGAGAGGCCAGTCCTTGCAGCGCAGGAGCGGGGTGCAGCCCGCACAGGGCTCTCTGCGGCGGGCCTTCTGCCTCTCCCCTGCTACCAAAGCGCTGGCAGGAGCCCGTGAGGGTTTGGGATCCCCCAGTCGGCAGCACCCCTGGAAGCTTTTGTTGTTGGCTTTGTTTGTTTTTCCTGTCTCTAAGATAAAGATTTGGGGGATTTCAAGTAAGACTAGTGGGTGGAATTAGAATCTTAGCAATAACTCATGGCGTGGGCTGCTTTAAGAGTAAGTATAGAAAGTTTACACTACAAAAGATACCCTCTTGTTTCCTTCTAAATGAAGATGTAAATCTAACCCGAAAGGAGAAGCTGAGAGGGAAATGTTTTATTGCTCTGCTCTTGAATTCCAGAGCCTGACTGTTGGAAGGGAAGCATTTGGGGGACAATGCAACTGGGACCAAGAGAAAGAGAAAAGACAAGTTCAATTGAGCCAACTTTGAAAAAAATTCAACCACAGAAATCGTAACTATTTCTATGGGAAAACAGCACGCTGTCAGCTACCAATGTAACTATGACGGTTTCATTCCCTACAGCACTGGGTACTCCAGCCGGGAGCCAATGGAAACTTACACAGAAGGGTATAGGCTGTTGGGCGATCTGGCTGGCTGGCTGCACAGGGAACCAGCTCTAACCCGCCATGCAGTCCTGGGACTCAAGGGGTCAAGGCAAGGAATCGAATACCCTGGGCCCTGCGTGGGAGGAGGGGGGATCTCACTGGCTGTGGGTGCTTAATAATAAAGTTCTGATTCATAATATAAATAATTCTATGCACGCTTTACTTGGATGAAATCACTAAAAATGCTGAAAATGAAATGGCAGAGCAAAAAAGCGACATTTTATGTATGCAGCAATATCTAAATGAAGAAGAGTTCGTAAAACCTTTAGCAAATTAGGCAGAATTAGGAAATGTGTTTCAGGAGTGGTAAAAAAGCTGACAGCTTTCCTAGATGATAAAAACTTTGGCTGTGAACTTTATCCAAAGATTCTTTCATGTTTCCAGACTAAGTAATAAAAGAGATCTTGGATACTTTAAAATCCAGTTTCTTCATCCAGTGCAACAACCAAGGATACAACTTTACATTCAGATAGGTTTTCACACTATTAAACAAGTCCAATAAAAGGATTTAAATATTGCAGCATTTAGTACTTCCTGTGGACACATTTTTTCGTAAGAATAATTTGACGGTATTATTTTTTTAACTGGTACAAGCATAGAAGACCCCACGCCAGTCACACTTGATATACTGGTACAGTGATTTACATTTTGGAACCCTCACATCCCCATGAATCCACCTAGTCCTCACAGTAACCTAGGTAGGTCTTTGATCCCTACCTTTTAGTTGAGGATAGTGGGGCTTAGAGAAGTTAGGTGACTTCCTGAGAGTCACACAGCTGCAAGTAGCAGAGCCAAGACTGAGCCAAGGGTTCTGTCCTCAAATCCAGGTCTGCTTCTCTTTTAATTTGTAATAGAGCGCTGTTGTCTTTAGATGTGAGCTCCACTGGGCAGGGAGTTTCGTCTCTTGCCCACCTCCCTATTCCTAACGCCCAGATGAGAGCCTAGCTAGTAGGAACTCCCATCAGATTTTGTTGAATGGATTATTGGTTATGTTATTATAAAATCAGTAGTATTTGTCATGGACATTTTTGAAAATCTAATAGGAGTTTTAAAAAAAATACCAATATCCAGCCATTCAACCGTAAGCACTATTGTATTTTGGACAATTTTTTTTTCATTCTCTATCACATTTATTCAGATTTTAGGTTTTTTTAAAAAAAATATTTATTTACTTTAGAGAGAGAGAGGAGAAGGAGAGATAACCACAAGCAGACTGCACTGAACACAGCGCCAATACTGGCCTCGATCTCAGGATCTGAGCCAAAACCCAGCTGGACACTTAACCAACTCCGCCACCCAGGTGCCCAGGGGGGTTTTTTGTTTTTTGTTTTGTTTTGTTTTTTTTAAAGATTTTATTTATTTATTCGACAGAGATAGAGACAGCCAGCGAGAGAGGGAACACAAGCAGGGGGAGTGGGAGAGGAAGAAGCAGGCTCATAGTGGAGGAGCCTGATGTGGGGCTCGATCCCATAACGCCGGGATCACGCCCTGAGCCGAAGGCAGACGCCTAACCGCTGTGCCACCCAGGCGCCCCCCAGATTTTAGTTTTATGTTGTACTTTATGACTATGATAGGATGTATCAGGCATATGTATGTATGTATGTATATATGCCTATATGTGGCCGTTTTATTCTTTCTAGCATCTTTTGAGAAATTTCACTATTCTTAATCCATATAGTTTAGCTGGGTTGATTTTTCTCCGTCAGAGCATTTAGCCTTTGATTGGTTCAATAATTATTTAGAAAAACAGCAATAATAATAGCTAATATTTATTCAGTGTTTACGATGATCCAGGAACCCTAATAAAACATGTATTAATAATTTGCATGTAGAATCTCATTTAATTCCCCAAATAATCACATAAAATAGTGATTATTTTTCCTTCCATTTTTAAAATGAGAAAAGAGAAACAGAGAAATATAGTAACTTCCACAAATCACACAACTGGTAAATGGGAGAGCCAGGATTTAAACTTGGGGAGTGTGCCTACAGAGCCACTCTAGGCCACGTGGGGAGAGCCTGCCTGAGAGTAAACCCAAGATGGAAGACCGGGATGGGCACAGAAGTTGGCTCTGCCAGCATTTGTTTTCCCCAGATCCAGCTATTTCTGAAGACATTACCATTTCTAAATAGACTGGTACATGTGTGAAATATTCAAGGATACTTATGGCTTCATTATCTTAATAGCAAAAGACCAGAAAGAGGCCAAATTTGGCCATTACCAAAAAAAAAAATGAGTGCACTATATAATTTAGGAACTTTCTAGATCAGTTATCAAAAAGCACGTGGGACTTTTAAGGCTAGGTGGACACTGTAGGCACAGAATGCTAAATTCGGCTGAGATCACTCAACATTTTCTTTGGGAAAACAAATATGATCGCATGTTTTTTAAATTAAGGAAAGCTCTCCAACATCCCCCAATNCTAAATTCGGCTGAGATCACTCAACATTTTCTTTGGGAAAACAAATATGATCGCATGTTTTTTAAATTAAGGAAAGCTCTCCAACATCCCCCAATCTTATATATGTAAGCTACATATATTGAATAATTATTATTTACCATAAATGTCCTGGGCAGGCATTGGGATATTGACTCAACTGCAAGAAAACAATCAGGAAACCATTGCTTATTTCAGGTTGTTGACCTGTGTGTACCCACCTCACGTAAAAGCTCTTCTAACAGAGCTTGTGAACGTTTCAACCGATTTAGCTCTATTGTCTGCTCAAATACGATGACTCCCCATAATGTGCAGCCGTCAGTACTTCTCAGCTAGATACCTTATTGATATTCAAGGAAATCTTGTTAGCTTCCCTTTTAAATATCCCTATGCATTGCTATAATCCCTGAAACCTAGCAACACTCCTTTCTCTACCTAAGGAAGGAAAATCCCATAATCTTTTGACTTTTGTAGGATAATTTTTTTTTGGAAGCTCCCTTAGATAATCCTGATTTAATTTTGATGGTATCTAAAAATAAAAAATGGAAAATATTACACAGGCTATATTATCACAGATAAAACTTTATCACTAGACTATGAGTTTCTACCAAAAGTAATCTGTCAAATGGCTGAGTTGATTGCTCTGCTATGACATAGGCAAGTTATACAAGTTAAACAGCAAATATTTATACCGACAGTAGGTAAGTGGGTAGAACAGACTGTGATGTAGCTTATGTTTGACAATCAAAGAGGCTTCCTGAACTCTGGAGAAATAGCGCAAATTATTGCACCCATACCCCTCAAAAAGAAAAAGGCTTGGAGAGATTCAAAGAGGTCATGCATTGCCAAAGGTAAGCCCTTGGTTCAGAAGAAGAAAGAAAAGAAAGAAAGAAAAGAAAAAAAAGAAAAGAAAAGAAAAGAAAAGAAAAGAAAAGAAAAGNGGCTTGGAGAGATTCAAAGAGGTCATGCATTGCCAAAGGTAAGCCCTTGGTTCAGAAGAAGAAAGAAAAGAAGGAAAGAAAAGAAAAAAAAGAAAAGAAAAGAAAGAAAAGAAAAGAAAAAGAAAGAAAAAGAAAGAAAGAAAGAAAAAAAGAAAGAAAGAAAGAAAGAAGAAAGAAAGAAAAACATTGGCAAAAATCAGAATATACACTGTTTAGAGATAATTGTGGTGTTCACAACTGTGGTGTTTGTCTGATGATACAAAATGCTCTTCTTGGGTTTAGAAAAAAATTCTTCATTTTCTTAAGAGTATTGCCAAGCATGTTTTCATTATATGTCTTACTTGCCAACAACATAATCCAGGCAAGACTGTAAAGATGGGACATAGACAGGAATCGATGCTTCAAAGCTCCATTATATTCCTCCATCTCTCTTCACCACCACAAATGGGCAAAAAATATCTTTTGGTCATTATTTGCTTCTTCTCAGGATGCATTGAGGCTTTTTGGCCCTGGAAAGGAAGTGGTGGTGGAAAATGATTTTTTTGTTCCTGATACGGGGAAATCTAACCCATCTTTCCAGGGACAGGGCACACCTTTTACTGGGACTTTTATTAATGAACGTTGCAAAGCCTTGGCATTTATTAAAAAAAAAAATCATCCTCAGTCTTCAGGAAAATTAGAATAAATAAATAAAATTCTAAAACTAAGATTAGCAATGCTTTCAGAGGTACTCAACTTTCCTTGGCCTAAGGTATTCCATTAGCATTTATTTATTTTGTTTGTTTATTTATTTATTTAAAGTAAGCACAACAGCCAATGTGGGGCTTGAACTCACAACCCTGAGATCAAGAGTCACCTGCTCTACTGACTGAGCCAGTCAGGTGCACCTTGTTAGCTTTAATGATATTGAAATCAACTACTTTTGGGATTCAGCAGCTTTCACTTTATACATTAGTAGGAGACCACCACAACAAAATTATTTCTAGGATTTCATATAAATGAAACCATACAAGATATGCTCTTTTGTGTCAGGTTTCATTTGCTGAGGATCATGTTTTTGAAATCAGTACATTGTTCCTTTGTTATTGCTGAGTAGTAATTCGTTGTTGAATGTACCACAAATGTATTCACCTATTGAAAGAAATTTGGATTGTTTCCAGTTTATGGCTATTATGAATAAAGCTGCTATGAATGTTCATATTTAAGATGTTTTGTGGACATACATCTTTATTCCTCTCAGATAAGACCTACAAAGAAAATTGCAAGATCATAGGGTAAGTGTATTATTTACAAGGAACTACCAAGTTTTCCAAAATGGTGCTAACATTTTATACACACGCCAGCAATGTTTAGGAGATCTGGTTGCTGTCCTTACACATACTCACTGACACTTGGCATTGAGATTATTATATGTTAGCCTTTTGGTGGGTATGTCATGGTACCTCATTAGAGTGTCTTTTTTGCAATAATAGGCCATTTGTATATCCCTTTTCTGAAGTTTCTGCATAAAAATCTGGTCTGTTTTGGGGCCCTGGGTGGCTAGGTCGGCTAAGCGTCCGACTCTTGATTTCAGCTCGGGTCATGATCTCAGGGTCATGAGATCAGGCTTTGANTAAGCGTCCGACTCTTGATTTCAGCTCGGGTCATGATCTCAGGGTCATGAGATCAGGCTTTGAGCTGGGCATGCAGCCTGCTTAAGATTCTTTCTCTTCCTCTCCCTCTAAAAATGTCTGGTCTGTTTTTATTGGCTTGCTTATCTTCTTTTATTGTATTATAAAAAGACATTATATGTAAATATAGGTAAAGACCTAAATGTAAAACCTGGAAGTATAAAACTCCGAGAAGAAAACACAGGGGAAGAGCTTCAGGACTTTGGAATTGGCAACAGTGTCCTGGCCATGCCACCGAAAGCAAAGCTAACTAAAGCAAAAAGCTAACTAACTTAATAACTTATGTGCATCAAAGGAAATAATCATCATAATGAAATGTGAGAATGCAGAATGTGAAGAAATATTTGCACGTCGTATCTGATAAGGGGTTAATATCCAGACTATGTAAGGACCTTCTACAATTCAACAACAATAAAATAACATAGTTAAACAATGAACAAAGGACTTGACTAGACAATCCTCCTGAGCAGATATACAAATGGCCAACAAGCATATGGGAAGATGTTCAACATCACTAATTATAAGGAAATGAAAATCAAAAGCACAAGCAGATATCACCTCCCATCCACCAGGACGCCCATTCGCAGAAGAACAGAACAAACAAGTGTTGGTGAGGATACAGACAAATCAGAAGCCTGTGTGTACTGATGGGAACGCACTTGGGTGCACACCTATGTTTACTGCAGCATTAATCACAATAGCCAAAATGTGGAAGCAACCCAAAGGTCCACAGAGAGAAAAATAGATGAAGAAAACGTGGTATATATACGTCATGCAAACTTGAGAAGCAAGGAAATCCTGTCACATGCTACTACATGGACAAATCTTGAGGACATTATCCTAAGCAAAAGAAGCTGTCACAAAAGACACATATTATATGATTCCACTCACACGAAGCATCTAAAGGAATCCGTCATATTAACAGAAAGTAGAAAAAGGGTTGCCAAGAGCTGATGGGGGGAATTACTGCTTAATGGGTATAAAGTTTCAGTTTTGCAAGATGAAAACATTCTGGAGATCTGTTGCACAACAATATGAAATACTTAACACTACTGAATGTAAACAAAAATGATCAAAATGGTAAATGTAATGCCTTTTTTCATCTCAGTTCAAAATTAAACATAAACAAAACCCAAAACAGATGCATGTCTGCACCCCACGTGAAAATGTGATCACATGTTAATACAATCACCAACCACACAAGACTCCTGCTGGTCAACTCTATTGATGATATTATTACGATAGGCCATCACGAGCAGAAAGTAACAGACATTCTGAACACCTTAGTCAAATAGTTATGTGCCCGAAAGATATCTACCCTGGGAAAGTGCAGTCAGTCTTTCTACCCTAGTGATTTTTTTTTCTGGAGTCTGAGACATAGCAGAGTATGATCTCCAAAATAGAAGTATGAAATATAAATTGTTGTACCTTGCCCCATCTCTGCTACTGCCAATAAGGAAAGGCATAAGGCTTGAAGGGCCTTTATAGAGAATTTAGGTTTTGAAAGAAGCATATATCACAATGTGATAACTGTATATGTATATACATACACATACACACACATACATACAAATATACATGTTTCTCTCCACCAGATAAGTCATAAAGCTGCCAGCTTTAATTGGCCCTGGGCATGAGAAGTCTTTCCAGCTGGTTCAGTGTCGGCATTTTCAAAATCAATGACTGCATACCATATGCTAGGAGTGGTGTTGTACATAGAGCACATCTGGAACAGCAATTACACTTTGAGACACCACCTTACTAGAAAAATCCCTTTTTATTCTCCAAAACCAAAAACCAAGTTAAAAGGGAGTTGATAGGAAACACCACCTCTACTTATTTCAAGTGTTTGAAGATGACACTAACGTCTGTAATCCTTCCAGAAAAACAATACTGCTTTGGGTTAATAATTTGATATGGAGGGACGGTTACAAATGCTTCCTCTTGGCATTTTCATCAGAATAGCCTTATTTCATAAGTTAGTGAGCCAATGTTATATTCTGCTAGTTGCCGAATATTCCTATTTAAAATCTACCTTAATAAATGAAGAGGGGTGCGTGGGGGGCGCAGTCAGTTGAGCTAAGGACTTGGTTTTGGCTCAGGTCGTGATCTCTGGGTTGTGCGATCGAGCCCCAATTCAGGCTCTGAACTCAGTATGGAGTCTGCTTAAGATTCTCTCTCCCTCTCCCTCTGCCCATCCCTCCCCCCTTTATCTTTCTCTAAAATAAATAAATAAATAAATAAATAAGTCTTTGAAAACACAATAAATAGAGGAAATAACTAAGGTATGATTGTGGAGCCATTATGTCTACTATGAGATAGTCTCAAGGCAAAATTCCTTGCATCACCTGAGCTTCATATAATGATTTCCAACCGTCACTGGTAGAACACGGTGATATTTAAGGACAAGTCTCAGGATCAGAGTAGACCCCAATAATCCCTGAAAAAGTCTGGGTACACAGCAACTGACAGTAAAAGGTCACAGGTCCCTTTAGTGAAGTGCAGCATAAATGTGTACAAACCAGGCTCAGGCCTTATATCAGTGCCCTCCCTTAAATGCAGCACTCTTCAGTAATGGACCTCTGGAAATTGCATGAGAAATCATCTGTCTCTACTGTGGTCATTCAAGTCAAACTGTTGTGTTTGCTAGATGTAGGGTATTCTAGAACCTTAGTCAGTTCCCCCCCTTTTTTTTCAGTTTGATGATCCCCATTTATCCAGTAGCTATCACCAAAGTTCTCTGGAGGAAAGGTCCAAACTTTCTGATTACCATTCCTACCTCCCACCTACTACGATAACCATGCCTGTCTTTGCTCTAGTCGTTGAGAGTAGTCATTCAGCCGTAAGCCCATTTCGATAGCAGTATTTTCTACCTTCGTCCCTTTAGAAAAAGAGGGGAGTCACCTCTTCTTTTGACAAGCAAGGTGCAATGAACCCTGGGCTCCGGGTGCTATGATTAATCTAAATCCCCCCAAATGTCTCCATTTCCATTCTCAGCTTCCCTGTCTCCCAATCAACATTCCAAATTTCATATAAAAGATCAAGAAAGCCTATGAATAAACTGCCTTTCAATGAACTAAGAATTTAAAACCCTGAGCTTTCTACCTCTTTCTTTAAATTTCTGTAGAAATCAGAAGAAACCACCTTGCCCTCCAGTCCTTGTACTCCCCACATAATGGCCCATCTCAGCAGCCCCCAGCCCACCCAAGCCTTGCCTTCAAAGGCCTTTATTCCAGGGCATAATTTAAATAACTATTTTGCTCTTGCCATTTCCCATTTTCCATTGATAACTGAATTGTCTCTAATCAAATCTAAGAAAATCAGACAACCAAGCGTTTCCCATACTTCATGTTGAGTGGCCTGCAACTTTTGAAACTAACAACTGAATGAGTCAAGGTTCAACTGCAGGAAATAAACTGTTCTAGCATTCATAAAGAGAAAGAGATCTAGATGTTTACAAATTTAAAACAATACAACACAAAACTCAGGAAGAACCAGATAAGCACACTTCAGAGCAACACTGCTGAAGCGGCCTGCCATCCGCTAGATTGGAATCAGGGGCTATCAGTGGAACTGTTGACTTCAAAAGCTCACTGCCTACCCCAGGTTCACAGCAGCATCATTCACAGTGGCCAGGAGATAGAAGCAACGCAAATGTCTGTCGATGGATGAATGGATAAAGAAAATGTGGTATACACATATAATGGAATATTATTCAGCATTAAAAAGGAAGGAAACTCTGACACATGCCACATGGATGAATCCTGAGGACATTACGTTAAGTGAAATAAACCAATCACAAAAAGGCAAACGTGGCATGCCTCTATATGGGCTCTCTAGAATAATTCAATTCATAGAAACAGAAAATGGAATGGTGGTCGGTAGGGCCATGGGAGAGCAGAAATAGAGCCATTGCTGTTTAATTAGTAGAGGGTTTCAGATCTGCAAGATGAAAAAGTTCTGGAGGCTGGTTATGCAACAATGGAAATATGCTTATTGCTACCAAAGTGTATACCTAGAAATGGTTAAGATGATGAATTTTATGTCATGTCTATTTTATAACAATTAAAAATAAAAATTTTTGAAAAGCAGATTGCCTTAGCTGAGACCCAGGGATGAGGTTTTGACGCTCTTACTGCCATCACTGCATCTGGCCACTAACCGAGGTTGTGACTGACACTTACCTCTAATGAAGAAAAATCCCAAGGTCTCAAGGATTGTGCTTCTTAGCAGAAAACCTGAACAGAGGGCAAGTGGTCTCTGTCCCCAGGTCTTCAAAACCCTGCATGACTATTTCCAACAGCCAGCACCTCCAGCCAGCTTCCGGACACTCTTGCATGGAGTATAGGAAGGAAGACTCACCAGAAGGGTTGATGGATGCTAAGTGCCGATCCACTATATCCACTGCAGAAAAATGTTGTTCTACAAAGAAAAAATACTTAAAATACATTTTCAGGACTTCTGGTTCTACTAAGAACATGGGCAATTTAGTTCTGAAATTTCCCACTTTCCCTAAAACCTATACAGAGAAATAAGGGAGAAAAATGGAGGAGGTACCCCAAAAGTTCCCACAAACTGTATTTTCTATAAAACTACAAAATGTAGAAACCCCCTAAACCACAGATCATATGTAAGAGGCATTACCACAGGCAGGGGCAGGAAAACTGCAAGGCCAAAGAACAGAGTGCTAGGGAGTTAGTAGGGACAGATTTCAGAGATGTCTAGAAAGTATCTACTCCCAGGAGACAACATTGTCATGAGAGGGAGCTGCGGAGAGCAGCGTGGAGATTAAACAGGGCTCAATAATGCTCATATCCAGCCCCAGAATGGGGAGAGAGGCAGAGACAAAGAAAGTAAGGACTACAGCCAAGGGAGCCTATAGGTGGCCCACCTTTAAAAGATCTAGCAAAATATGGATCTGAGAGTGCAGGCATTCTCAGAAGACAGTGAAACCTCTTGATGATGGTCAGAAGGAAGCCTCTGGATGGGGAGAAGGGAGATTGAGGAATCCATGGACTGGTGGCAAAAGCCCTCCTGAGCCAGATATGACGCTGGCTAGTGCAGGTGTGATTACACAGATTAAAGAGAACATCTTTTACTCAAGCACCGTGATTTTCAACCCAGGGCGATGTGGGCAACGTCAGGAGCCATTTGGGTTGTAACACCAGAGAACCTCCTGCCATGCACAGAACAGCCCCACAGAAAGAATTATTAAGCCCCAAATGTCAATAGTTCCAAGGTTGAGAAACCCTGCTCTAGTGACAAAAAAGGGAGCCCTTGAGCCGTGATTTTTAGAATGCTACCTTGGGTCACCTCTTCCTCCATTGGAACCTCCTGCTAATGGTCCAGGAAAATCAAATTCAAATATTTTTTTTTAGAAAAAACAGCACAGATCCTATGAATTATACTATAAAGGAAACTGAAAGAGAGGATCAATTTTTTCCATAGATAATGAAAATTCTGAAAATACTGCCCTGAAAGAGGTGAACATAATAATCCAAGTGCCCTACAGAAATTGTGCAAACTGCTCGAAGACTGCACAGGACACATACACCATAACTAACGGACAAGACAGACACACGGAGGCATTGGGCAACTACGATCTGAGAATTTGACGTGGACCTGGAGACTCTAGGTGATTTAGAATATGCAGGAGTTCAAGAAACCACTAGCACAAAAACACAAAGTTTCTAAGACTTAGAACTGTTTTTTACAAGAGCAAAGAGGGGCACCGGGGTGGCTCAGTCTGTTAAGTGTCTGACTCTTGATTTCGGCTCAGGTCATGATCTCAGAGTTGTGAGACTGAGCCCCGTGTTGGGCTTTGCGCTGGTCATGGAATCTACTTTAGATTTTCTCTCTCTTTCTCCCTCTGCCCCTCCCCCTACTGCTCTCTCATAAATAAATAAATAAATAAGCAAAGAGATCACATAGTGAAAAACATTTATTGACCGAGAAAATAATACAAGACTAAGATGAGACACAGAAGTATAAATGATTATTTTCACTGACTTTTTAAATATTTAATAACTGATTCACAAAACTGATTCAGAAAAGTTAAACATAAAAAAATCAGCAAAGGTTAAAAAGGCAAATAAAAATCAAAATAAATTAAGACTTAAGACATTCTGTTATCTGAAGAGAGCTTTACAAGACTCTTGAAGGACACAAAGTAGATCTGAATAGGTGAAAAGGCATGTTTTTGAGTAAGAAATTTTAATGTTATAAATATGTGATTTTTCCCTGGTTAATTTATAAAGTCAATGACCCCAATGAAGTTACAAATGTTTGCAACCAAATAAATTAATCTTGAAGTTATTCTGTAAGAATAAACTAAGCAGAATGTCCCAGAAAACTGAAAAAAAAAGTAAATACATTGAGAATTGACTAGACCAGTCATTTAAACAAAGTGTAATGTCTTAGTAAATAAAGTGACATGATGCTAGGGCAGGAACAGATGTAAGGATCAATACTGCAAAGTAGAAAAACCCAAAATAGACTCAAATCTGTACAGGTGTTTAGGATGTGTCAAGGGAGGTGTCTTCAATTAACGGCATAAAGACAGACATGGTTTTAGAACAACTGGAGAGCCATCTGGCCAAAAAAAAAAANCTTGGCAAAAAAAAAAAAAAAAAAAGGCAAAGTTGAAGCTTTTCTTCATAGGATTCTATGGGATAAATTTCACATGGATTTTAAATGTAAAATACGAAGCCTTAAAGTATCCTATGTAGTAAAAAAGTGGAGAAGTGAGGAGAGGTGAGGAGAGACAGGAGAGAAAGGAGAGGAGTATGCATACTTTCTTTTTACCCTTATGGAAAGATTTCTAAGATATATTGCTAAGTGAAAAGAGTAAGGTAGGGAACCGAGTACCGGTGTACTACCTTTTATATAGGAAAGAGGGAAAGTGAGAATATACATGCGGAAGTACTAGAAGGGTATCAAAGAACAAATAATAACAAATAAGTAACAAAAAGTGATTAGCACTAGGGAATTACGTGAACTGAGAGCATGGGAGACAGATTTCTCTACATTTTTATAGCATTCTGAAACTTGCAAATATAATACCTGTCCATAAAATAAATGAAAATTGTTCGAAGAATATTAAGAATACTCACTGGTGTCGTCTACAAAACATCAACTTATACAAACCTTCCAAATTTACTCTAGATCCCAATTCACAAAAAGAAGGAAAGAAGAAGTCACGGTCACTCTGTACAAATACTCGCAGTTCAGGTATCAGAAGGATTGTTTAACTAATGTATATGCAAAGAAAACTAATATTTTAAGAGAAAACAATCAAGTTGAATTTAATTTTTTTAATATTTAGTTATTTCGAGAGAGAATGTGAGCGGGTGAGGGACAGAGAGAGAGGGAGAGAGAGAATCTCAAGCCGACTCCGTGCTTGTACTCATGACAAGGGGCTCAATCTCAGGACCCTGAGATCATGACCTGAGCCAAAATCAAAAGTCGGACACTTTCACCGACTGAGCCACCCAAGCGCCCCCCAAATTGAATTTAGAATAATGCCCTGAGGACCTGCTGTGTGTGGTAGTCTGCTGTGCATTGTGACAGAACTAGAGGTGTGATCTTGGCAAGGAAAGAAAATTCAATACACCGAAACATACACACCAAATCTCACCTCCCACGGAAAGGTAGCAAGGGGGTAGTAGTATTATGAATAGTGAACAGGATTAAAAACAGTAGGCAAATAGGGTCAAATCAAGTTAGAGACAATCATAGGTTAGTTTCATGATTAACTATGAAGGGAAACTAGACGTCTGTGGGTCACAGACAACGCTGAGTTGGGAGTCAGGATTCAGGAGAAATTCACTCTTGTTCCACTTCACTCTTTTATCTCTGAAGTATTTGCAAGTTAAATTTGATTGAAAAGAATGATCAATAATATCAAACTTAGAAGGGAAAGAGACCTCCAAAGGGGATGACTCAGAAGGGCAGCCCCCCGTCTAAGAAGGGTGGGAGACAAGGACAAAGCTTTGTAAAAGGGGTGCTTTATACTTTACGTGCCAATAGCATGGACATCAGTCCCTATGGTCTTTTGTTAACACCACCTGCTCTCTCCCTTACTTTCTTCCCACCTAGTGTCTGGCTGGTTTCCATAGCAGCCTCACTTCCCTTGTCTAGCGAAGAGTACATGGCCCTGGGCTGTTGCCCCAATTTATCAGACCTTAAGCACAGAGCCGACTAAGTAAATCTTCAACCTCTCATGGACCTCCCTAAGAAGAAACTTGACCTTCAGGGACATATCCATTGTTCTGTAAGGGATGGGCTAGAGTGTTTGCTGCAGTATTTTCAGATGGTTTTATGTTCTGTGTAAGTCCAAACAGCATCTTGTGTATCTCAGAAACTGGGATGCCAATAATGCGTATGTGAAAACGCAGCATTTTGCTGTAGGAACGGCTGCCAGAGACATAATTTCCACAGAAGGACCAGATTTTAGCCTCAAGTAATTGGCTTTTACTGAGACATGGTAGCTTCTTGGACACAACCTTATGTGAAAGGACAGGGATTAATACCATTAATATGATGAAATGATTTAAGACAGGGTTCAATCCTGATCTGGAAAGGGGATCGTGTACGTATTTAATGTTTGTTTTAACTCTGATTTCCTCAGTGGATTTCCACAAAGGAGGATCTCCTACTACCCATATCTTACGGAAAAGGAGATCTGGTGCTTTTTCTCCTTCCTCTCCCCCTCCTCCTCTGCCACCTCTTCCTCCTTCTCCTTCTCCTCCTTCTCTTACTATTAAAGATGGTTTTAAAAAATTTTGTTTGACTGCACTGGCTTGATAGGTCTAGTCGTGAAAGGTTTTCAGAAACTGTGCAAATTAGCTCCAGTTTCCTAGCCCAAAGCCATCCCACCTCTGAAAAGCCTGAAAATGTACAGTCATTGTAAGGATCTGTCCCATTCACCCTAGCACCATTGGGTTCTTCCATACTAGATCTGCCCCTAGGTCTTTGGGAAGGTAATGTTCTTTCTGGGTGGGGAAGGGGGTGACATTTTATCTAGAACCATCCAGAAGTGAACATTTCACAAACGGCTGTTCAGATGCTTGCAGGGGTATATGATTAATTACATACATGTGTGAAGCAGGCCGAGTGTGAGAGAGTAATGGTAAGCTGTTCGCATTTCGGAATAAGGAAGAAGACAAGAAAGTGCTCCAGGCAGGGACACAGCAGCGTGAGCAAAGATCCTGAGGTAGGAAAATATTCGGTGTAATGAAGGTACTGACAGAAGGCCGGTGTGAGCTAGAGCAGGGATTGGCTAGGGATTGACTTTGTGCTGTGACTGAAGAGTGAGCAATTGCAAAGGAGACAGTATGGCTTGGAAAGCCTAAGATATCTATTATCTGGCCCTTTAGAGAAAAGGTGTGCTGACTCTTGATGTTGAGAATGTAGAGGCCATAGCCAGGGAGGGACACGGCTGGTGAAGTAGGACCTGAATCATGCCAGCCCTTGAAGGCTCGAGTTAAACTATTTTGATTTTATGTTATGGGCCATGGAAAGCCACTGGCATGTTTTAAAGAGAGAATGCCACAACCAGGTAAATATTTTCAAAAGAGCACACTGACTTTTATGTATGGGAGAAGTAGACAGAGACAAAAATGGGAATGAGGAAACTGGCTAGGCGGCTATTGTGGTAATGCAGAGATGAGGGTACTCTGGGCTGGGGTGGCGTCAGTGGAATGTAGTCTAAGAAGAACCAAGAGGGGGGCACCTGGGTGACTCAGTCAGTTAAGTGTCTGCCTTCAGATCAGGTCACAATCCCAGGCTCCTGGGATCAAGCCCCACATCAGGTTCCCTGCTCAGTGGGAAATCTGCTTCTCCCTCTCTGTCTGCCACTCCCCCCCCCCAGTTACCTTTCTCAAAGTAAATAAAATCTTTTAAAAAAAGAAGAATAAGAAGAACTAAGGGGACTCATACATACATAGAACAAACTGGTGGGTGGCAGAGAGGAGGAGGAGGATGGGACGATGGGCAGAATAGGTGAAGGGGATTAAGAGGTACCAACTTCCAGTTATAAAATAAATGTCATGGAAATGAAAAGCATAGCATAGGGAATATAGTCAATAATATTGTAAAATGTTGCCTGACAACAACTCATAACTACTCTTATCATGGTGAGCATTGCATAACGTAGAGGAATGTCAGTTCACTATGTTGTACACCTGAAAGTAATGTAACATCATATGTTGACTATACTTCAGAATTTAAGGAGGATGGGGCACCTGGCTGGCTCAGTTGGAGGAGCATGCGACTCTTGATCTCTGGGTTGTGAGTTCAATCCCCATGTTGGGTGTAGAGATTATGTAAATAAACAAACGAACAAGCAAACAAACTTTTAAAAATAAAAGGCGGGAGGAAGAAGTGTTAAGGGGGTAGAATACCCAGAATTTAGGGATTTATTCGATGTGAGGTTGGGGGTAGAAGGCGATATAAATCTTTTTTTCTTCTTAGTTATCTTGCCTCAAGAATATCAACTGAAATTAGGAAAAATGGAACAGGAGATCCTTGAGGTCTTAGTTCCAAATGTCTTACTTTTGTGATGTGTACACACTGATAACTTTGTTACTTCCGGTTATTATAATTATTATTATTATTTTAAACTTACAATTTAGAGTATGTTAAATATAATTATCAAACAGTTTAAAATTATACTATTAGTCAAACATAAAATGAACATGTATCAAATATATTATGTAACTCATTAATA